>NC_083461.1:10445570-10673070 GCF_030014155.1 Tachysurus vachellii | reverse complement strand
TCTGATGTTCATGAGCTATCACCACAAACTGTCATTTTGGCACTGTGGTGCAAATGTCAGTTATAATACAAATCTAAGTGCAGTGAATTCAAAACACTGATACAGGGAAATATGCAGGTATGTGAGAATGTCTGCTGTGCTTATTGCTTTTTATTCAACGTTCCTACATCAATGATGAAAAAAAGACAATTGACAAAAAAAAGACCAAAAAAAAAGCCTTTACAAATGCCATTGAAGCCTTTACAAATGCCATTGAGTCACAAATCGACAGCATTGTTCTATGAAGTCATGAAGTATTCGGACATACTAAGAGGAGATGCCAACTCCATGTGGTCTTTGAGGATAGACTGTCAGACTGTATATTTTCACACCTCCAGTGTCACGCAAATGAGGATGAGTTTCCCTTTTCAGTCTGGTTCCTCTCAAGGTTTCTTCCTCTTCCATCTAAAGGGAGTTTTTCCTCACCACAGTCACCTGAGTCACCTCAGGCTTGTTCATTGGCAATAAACACAAATACATTTAAATACATCTAATATAAATCTTGAATTTTTGTATTATATTAATCTTTTGTTTTATGTTTATGTTCTGTAAAGCTGCTATGAGACAATGTCCATTGTTAAAAGTGCTATACAAATACATTTGAATTTGTTCTAAAATACACACTTTCCTTAAATGTTTACTGAGGCCTCACCCACTACTGTTTTGTAAGAGACGTCTACAAAGTAAACAGCTTTTCTTGTAGTGTTATTTTCTCTATGTGACAATGTGTCAGTATCGTCAGTACACATACACAGTTACACATACACTACACATGTATGTATACACATACACTACACACGTAACACATTACACGTGTTAGATATGTATATTAAAAAGAGAAAGTGGAGCTTTTCTATTTCTTTAACTTAAGCCTGGAGTGAATAGTATTTTTCCCAAAATAAGACATAAATCATAAAGCTTTGTTTGTGTACCCCAAAAGGCACCAAGAACAAATTTTATACCATGCAAGTCAAAGTGAATGCACAAGTTATAACATGATGGTAAGTTAAGTTATAGTGACCTTTAGAACAAGTTGTGCAATGTAGAGACAGACACAAGAACATACAGTCCAAATACAAGGCTTCTGTATATCAAATATCAGTTGCTTGATAAAGACAAGTGCCTCAGCTACTCTAAACGAATTTTGACCAATCCACAACTCACAAATGAAGATAACAGATAAAAGATAACTCATCATCTTTATTTTAATCTGTGTGATGATTAGGTGTAGGCACTGGCTATCTGTTTGCATAAGTGCAGTGAGCTATGGAGGTTATCTGATTCACAAGCACATTGTGTACTCATTCACTGTAGGTGCTGTGAATGAGTGCACATTGTGTACTCATGCTTGTAGTACAGGGTCCGTACTGTAGGTGCTGTGAATGACGTGTTAGTACGTCACGTGTACAGTGAACACGCGTACCTGAGGGATCATTCCTGAACAGTGTATTCATGAGAGTGGCGTGAAGTTTTACTCTGTCCCACTCTTTCACCATCAGTCCCGCTGCTATAAAACACTCCACCAGCCTGTCTGCTATCTGCTGCAGTCTGTATACACACACACACACAACTCAGATTTACCATTAAATTTTTACTCCTCAAAAATTACTACAGGATATAATGTACATTTTTATCAAGTAGAATTTATTGCGCAAAAGTTTTAAAGCATTACTCAATTTATTGAAAAATGACAGTTTGCATTCATGTTTCTTCTCATTACCACATCAATTAGCCAACAATTTCTATTTTTATTACTGAATGACAGCAGACATTTTATGTTCAGTTATAGTTATATTTAACGATGTGGAACATCTGTGAATGTCAGTTCCTCTCATCATCTGCATTATAAAATCAACAAACAGGTGTTTTCTTACAAGCTTTTCTTTTCCTTTTTGTCACAGTTCATAAATAAATAAATAAATAAATAAATAAATAGATAGATAAATAGATAAATAAATAAAAAGAGAGAGAGAGAAACCACAAAAAAACACTCCTCTGCCCTGAGGTTGTTTGTATGTGCCAGATAACTTTTTTAGAATCCGACTGAACTGAGGTTCCTGTACACATTAATATAAACAGGAACTACTGCCTGAGGTGCTGTTAGAGAAAAACCAATCAACACTGAAATATCACTATGGAAATTTGTTTTTTTAATGATTCACATCTGGTGAAAACATTAATATTAATACTGTTCTGGTAATCTGCGGTGTGCGACTTACTTGTCAGAGCCATCCTGAAGACGGACTTTAGCATACAGGACGTCCACCAGTGAGGGATCATCGTTCATGTACTCGATTCCTTTTACCTCCAGATCTAAAGGCTTTCCCTCTGTTATGTCTCTGTATGAATACACAGCATAACAAAAGACTTGCTGGGAATATTACAATATACAGCAAAAACCCTCCTAATTCCATAACTGTTCAACTTCACCCAGGATAACGCCGCTGTTCCATTAGGATTTATTAACTGAGGCATTGGGAGAATGTTATAAAATGACAAGATTTAAGTGAGCATGTAGTATGTTTACAAGAAATTCAGAATATTTCTCAAAAAAAAAAAAAAAAAAAAAGAATACTCAAACCAACTCTACGGATCGAATAGAATAGAATAGAATACCTTATGAAATCCTGACACTGTGTGAGAATCTCTGATGCTCGCATCACTTCCTGTTCATTTAGGAGGGCAAGGGTTCCTATGGTGAGGTGCAGCTTTAGATGATTTTGAAAGATACTCGCATCTACTCCCATATCCTGTACAGAAAATATGAAAGACATGAAAGAAAGAGGAGAAAAAAAGGGCATTTTATTCATTCTCAAGAGACCTTGTCTGCAATCACAGTGGACTACACTCGTCTCCAGAAGTATTGGCACCCTTGGTAGGTTAATAAAAATGACCGTGGGGGGGGGAAAAAAGACTATGGCTTACAACATTATTTTTGTTGACTTTTTTTTTTATATTTTTGAGGTTTATCTCACATTCTCACATCTGATCTACACAATAAATAAAGCTTGTTTAGAAAATCTTCATAAGTGTATATATCGGTTTAGGCCTGTGTTCAGTTTCGCATGTTAAAACACATTGGTTCCTATGGGTTTCCTCACACTATCAAAAAGCAGGCAGGCATGCAGTTTGGCCATACTAAATTGCCATTAATTGTGAGCAAGAGTGTGCATTATGCCCTCAGTGCAGACTGAGTAGACTCTAGGCACAAGACTCTAAACGCAGGGGTGCCAATAGTTTTTAATGGTTTTGACTGAAAATGTATATTCAGGTAAAAATGTTTCTTAAAGGTGCCAGTAAATCTGACAAGCAGTACAAGACAATTAAACTATAATCCAGGGATTAATTATTGATAAATATTTTGTAACACTGTCATTGATAACACTTATAATAACTATGCAAAGCGAAGCCCACTGCCCACCTTAGAGCAGTGTTCCAACACAGCCTCTTTAAAGCGTTTAAACCCTTCCTGTATCTGTGGGTGGTTCAGAGCGAATGATATGAAGTGACTGAACGGCTGTTTCCTGCGGAAGCTCTCGATCAAAACCTCGACGCGTGTTACGGCTGATGCCACGGCTGCCTTATGAGAGCCTGTGATCACTGCAAAACCGCAGAACAAGCACAAGCACACACTTAGTGCACAGTGAAGACCGAGAGAACATACTGTACAAATCCTCAACCAAAAGAACACCACATAAAAAGGCATCACCACAACTTAAGCCTTCCGTCCTTGTAAACTTCAACTGAACATTTTGTGATGAGCATCAAGATAGAGCATCATTTTATCTTTATCTTTTTTTTAAAATTATTATTAAGACGTTATGAACCTAAAAAGAAACAGCAGATTTTCACTTCACTGAAAAATGTAAAAATATTTGATAAAGAAAACCTCTAACCTATTGGTCCCTCTACTCCGGGTTTGGGAATAGTGACTGTAGTTTTAGTCTCTGCTTCCAGTCGTCTCCGTGTCTCGCCTTTCTTTCCGATGATGTACCTAGTGAAAGAAAAAAAAAGAAAAGAAATCAAATCCCAAAGCAGGTTTTAAGTTATTTTACTCATTAGGAAACTCCAACCATGACCCTTTGCATTCTGATATTTCATCTTGAAGAAAGAAATCACTGTTTAATGGGAAAAACTGTAGAACTTCAATATAGTTTAAGTAAAAGTGATTATATACTGACTTGTAAAGAACACTCGGGACGTCTATGGCACAGCGGAAACCCTTTTCTGTCTGCTCAATGTTGTCCGTGTCACAAGTTTCATCCATGCACTGGTCACTGACTGGAAAACAGCATGAATCAGGATAAAATTTCTAGTAATACAGACACTAGGGGCACGGACTTACGAAAGAAAATCTTAATGATCAAATATATTGTGCGATTTTTAGAATAATTACATCATATATTAATGTAACCAAGATTAATTTGTTGTTGTTCACATATTTATCTATTTTAGTATGTTCTTACTCTTGGAATTTAATTCAGTTTAAACTTTCATTATACATGATGTTGGACAAAAACTGTCACTTTGACTCATCACCCAGTAAAGACTGATGAAATCTGTTGTTAAGAGTTTCTGCAGTCTCATCAACTGAGAAGTCCCATTTCATGTAGAATAAAAAAAATGATTTCTTTATATAAACATATCATTTATGCTCTCAGGCCACATTATTAGAAACACTATCAGCCAATCATGTGGCAGCAGAATAATGCCTAAAATCCTACAGCTACAGGTCACATGCTTCAGGTCATGTTCACATCAATCTTCAGGTATTTATGCCTCAGATTCTTGTTCTTAGCTGACAGGAGAGGAATCTTGCTGTTGTAGCTCATTCACCTCAAGGTTTGATGTGTTGTAATTTCTGAAATGCTTTTCTGCACACCGCAGTTGTAAAGAGTGCTTATTTGAGTTACAAAAGACTTCCTTTAAGCTCAGACCAATCTGGTCATTTTCCTCTGATCTGTCTCATCAACAAGGTGTTTCAGCCTGCAGATTCTCAAAATGTTTTTGTTTTTTTTCCTTTTTAAACTCCAGACACTGTTGTGTGTAAAAACAATTCAAGAAGCTCATCAGCTTCCGAAATGCTCAAACCAGCCTGTCTTATACAAAACACCATGCCATGATCAAATTGACTGATCACATTTTTCCCCATTCTGATGTTTGATATGAACATTACCTGAAGCTCTTGACCTGTATCTGCATGATTTCTTTTGGATTGTGCTGCTTCCACATGATTGGCTGATTAGATACCTGTATAGGTGTTCCTAATAAAGTGGGCAGCATGTATATATTTCTATTTACACGACATATTATTTACTTAACTGTTTAAAGATTAAAATATATATTCATAACATGTTACCTGGTCCAGAGTATGAGAAAGCTTCCTCCTCTTCATCTTCATAATGTTCCTCTTTAACGGCATTTTTTCGATAAATCCTCCCATTGATGTTAATAAGTGCTGGCCTCAATACGTCCATAGCGCTCTACAATTCCTGAAGGCCAACAGCCATGAAAAAACATCACATGACTGTCTCAGGTGTGTCACATTGAGTGACACTGAGTATGTTCACAGAAGTAGTTCAAGCCCACATACACTTGTAACATTAGTCTATTAGTCTATATGAAGGGAGTTCAAATCCCTGCCACGGCTGTGCAGGGTTGCCAGATGAAGTTTAAATCTTTAATCCACCTGCAAGATTTTAACCTGTTTATAAATACATAAAACATTCTAATCTTTACAAATATACAAGTAATTAAAAAACCCATCCAAGTATATATAGCAACACAAACAATTTGTGACTAAACTAAGAGAAACTGAACCTGGCAACCCTGCTGCTGGGACCTTGATAAAGACCTATAACCTTCCACTGCTCAGTTAAACCCTGTTAAAATGTAAGTCGCTTTTGTAAAAGCTGCAGTCAGACCAGATCATTGTAAACCTTTAAATCACTCATTAGTGGATCTAATCACTGAAAAATCTAGCTTGGTCTGACTAGCTAGAGGGCCAAGCTGCTAACCAGCATCACACTGAGAATCATACACCACTTAAATTGGCATTAAAATTCTTTTTAGGCTTGACTTTATGAAAGAGCCACAATAATTAACATATCTAAATGCACACATCACGTTAAATGTTTATACTGCTGTTAAGGATTATTATAAAATTGTAGTGTTCACTGTATAGATTGTTTATGTAATTCTGGATTGTATATTGTATAGTCTATTTTCTGTATAATATTAATCTTACACTGCCCTACTTTGAGTCTGTTTGACTGCACATGATTCTGGGGAAACTACATTTCTCTTCATACTTGACTTCACTATATTCACATACGTGTGCATGGCAATGTATTTGGCCCTGTGGCTTTTGTAAAAAAAAATAAAAAAAAAATAAAAAACATGATTTTTTTTTTTAACCGTTGTATTCGACATAAGTGTGCAAAAGTCATTGTAAAAGTCAGTGCAAAAGTCATTGTAGTGTGTCATTCGTATAAGTATTAATATTAAGGTGTGCCTGAAGAAACTTGGACTAAAGATGCATTAATGCTTTCATTTACATTTCTGGCATTTAGCAGACACTCTCATCCAGAGTGACTTACAATTTTTATACAAGCAAGGGCCTTGCTCAGGGGCCCAGCAGTGGCAGCCTGGTGGACCTGGGATTCGAACCCATGACCTTCTGGTCAGTAGTCCAACACCTTAAGGTGGATCACTTTATAACTTAAAACACTTTATTTGACACACAGTAGACTAGATATGGTGCAAAAGCCATTAGTTCATTAGTACACTTTAGAGAGACCATTGAAACTAGTTATCTGTATGAAGTGTAGCGTAACAAAAGCAATACTTTTAACATGGCATGTGATCAGTATAGTTTTAAAGACAAATATATAAATGGTCATGTCGTGTAAAATAGCATCATACCTAGTTAAATATCTTCCAGATGCTCAGAAGTAGACTTCCTACTTCCGATACGTCACAGGAAATACACATTCTGATTCATTTTGTCGCTCTTCCGAGGCTGTAGATGGCGCTGTTGAGGTTGTACAGAGTCTACGCATTATACCAGAAGTAGCACCAGAGCTAGCTTAGCAAACCCCGTGAGTTGGCTTTTTTTTTTTTTTTAAAAAAAAAGATTATTATACATTTGATACGTTTTATACATTCTAGTGACTCTTATGAATAATATTTTAAATTAAAAATCTATGTGTGCTGTAACTAATTTAAAAACGAATGATGAGTTTTCATCTAGATGCTAATGCTAATTATTGCTAACTTGCTAATTATTTTGTAAACATTAGCTTGTTGCTAACACTAACGTATGTACATTCCTGAGTTCTTTGCTTATGAAAATGCTTTGGCCATAAATACTTTGGCTTGTATATATAAAACAAGTATATAATTCATGTATGGCCAAAGGTTTGTCTACACCATATGTGATTCTTCCCCAAAATGTTCCACAAAGCTGGAAGGACACAATTGTATTAAATGTCCTTTGTATGCTGTAGCTTTACAATTTCCCTTCACTGGAAGTGACATCCAAGGTCCATGAAGACATGGTTTGTTCCTGCTCCAAGATCTGAGTTGAAAAACTCTGTCCTCAATCTGACTAAACACTTTTTGGATGAACACTGACTGCACCAGACCGCCTCATTTTATACATCAGAGCCTGATCTCAATAAAGCTCTTGTGGCTGAATGAAATCCCAACATCTAGTGGAAAGCCTTCTCAGAAGAGTGGAGGTTATTCTAAAAGCAAATGGGGATTAAATGTGGAATTAGATGTTTAACAAGCTCAGGTGTCTAAAAGAAATGTGTTTCTATTCATGTCCTTTTGTCAGAAACTTGCACTTCTGTGCAAAATATATGGTTAACACTGTATTGGATGTGTATGCTATTTTTTTGCAAACACAAAAAACACTAGCAAAACTGCAGAGCCACAATAAAAAATAAATAAACAAATAAAAACAACTTCAGTCAGCTACTTGTTATTCTTAAGCTCCAATGGAGGAGTTCCGATGAGCATATTGTCTATAATAATTGCACGTCTTGAGCATCAGACACATTATCCTGCTGTGTTTGCAATGATACCTCACTCAAATACTGTGATTGACAGGGTAGAACGGTGCTGACGAGCTTCATAGAAACAAATGGGCTACAATTAGTCCATACTTGCAAAGTCACTCTCATGTAGATGTAGCTGATAAGTTTAGAAACATAGAAACATTTCTTCACTCTATGCTGATGTTTAGCACACATAGGGCAAAGAAGTCACTGTGTCATACTCTTCATAATGCTTTTGTATCCAGAGTTGCATGATGAATCCGAATTATCCTCATCTTAAGCGGCAAGTGTTGATGCTATTTCAAAATACTGTGCATATTTATTAACTAGACCATATTCCCCCCCACACAGGAAACGCTGCCTTGTGTTGACTCGGCACTGTAGGCCAAATGGCAGCAGCATCTTCATCATCGTCCTCTGCCGGAGGGGTCAGTGGGAGCTCTGTTACTGGATCTGGCTTCAGTGCATCAGAGCTCATTCCCCCTAGAAAAGTTCTCTACACATATCCCAAAGGAGCTGGGGAGATGATGGAAGGTCTGCCAAATACCTTACTTCTGTTTTTTTTTTTTTTTTAAAGTCAGGGGTGTATTTTATGGAGAGTTATGTATTGGAGGCTGAAGACTGAATTTCACTGATTAGAGTTGATCAGATTTTGCATGTGAAGACAGGGTTGCACGTGTGCAGAAATCAAACAAAAACAGATTTTAGTGGCCTAGCCTAAATACCCCTCACTGCATATATATAAAAGTAGTTGCATTGTCAATATGTCAAGAATACAAATTGACTGGTAGCACAATTATGTATAGGGAAGAACAGTAATATCAACAAGAGTTCAAACAAAATGAGTTGTGTAATATACCAGGTTATTGTCCACATCTGCAAAGTATAGTTTGAGCATGTGTAGATGTACTTTATAGAATTACAAGCTACCAAGACAAAAAGTAAATAAATAAATTAGTTGCATGAAAAAGTTCTACTTCCAATGAGTGCGGATGCCACACGAGTCTTGAGTCTCTTTCACTGACTATGGCACTATGGCAAAGTTGTCATACTTGAACACAGGAGTATGAATGTTGTGTTCTGCTTGGACAGTGAGCACAAAAAGCTAAATGAAGACCTAATTTGATGCTTAATTACATTCATCAGATCTACATCCTATTTACAGAGAAAAGAATATCCCAGAGTCAGCCATGATACACCTGGGGAACAGATGGGGTCATGTGCAGTGCTCTGTTACAGCTTGTTGATATCTGATCAATAGCCACTGTTGCCTCTGATTCTATTTGTGTTTTTATACAGTGTTTTTTTAATGATGACACAGTGGACACTCATTTTCCAAATCACTTTCTGTTTGCAGGCATTCATTTCCATACCAAGTTATAATAGTTATACTGAGGGGGGAAATGCACCATAATGTTGATCTCAAAAGGTAGAATGCATCCAATCTATTATAAGGTCAAGGCTGACTACAAAATGCACTAAAACTGCCTTTTGTTTTTGGCCCAACTGTGTCAAAAGTGTCTGGGTCATTAATCCCCACACGGACTGTAATTTCCAGCCGTCTGCACTTTTTGTCTCCAGAAAGAACAGAGGGCATTAATGTGTGAAGCCCCCATTCTACTATAGTCCTCATTGTGCTGGGTGAATTGGCATATCCTCAATCTCTGTGCTTAGCTCAGAGAGAGTTCTGGCTCGAAAGAAAGGGAGCATGTTTATAACAGTGTTTGGGTATTTATAGACACACACAGACATACATTTATATAAACGGAGCATTGTATAGATAAAAGACAGGATAGGAAAGAGCTTTATGTTGCTCATATCTAAGGTGTTAAATGATGGTGTTTATAGATTTTACTAATTGAAATTTTTACATTTTACATATTTTGTGTGTGTGTAACAAACAGGATGTTTTACAGAGGTCTTTCTTTACTGTGTCTACTTTTCTTTTTATATGGCACTGTTGCATTCTCGAATCTAATTGGTCAGGAGGTGTTGATTAATTTTAAATCACAGCAGTCTGCTGACAAGATTTATAATATTGTGCTTCAAACTACATGCACAGAGACTTGTATGGTGCACACTTCACATAGGAATAGGCAAAAGTGTGTAATTGTTGATATGGTGATGTTTTCTGTGAGGGGATGTTTGTGGTATTTTTGAAGGACTCTCCAGTGTCACAGCTTCAGGACATAATGTGTGCTTTCTGGTTTCTCTGTAACATGACAAGCAGCAATTTTTGGAGTTAATAACATCAGGAAAGGAAAAAGAGAGACTGGTGAGGGAATGGCTGTTTATAGCTACAACAGTGTAGGTGATAACAGGGACTTCTTTGTGTCATTTATATTGTTTCACAATGTTAAACGTAAAATAGATGGGGTTTTTTTTTAATAAATAATCAGTTGTAATCTCTGACAAAAGGTGGTGGTAATAAAAATTCTGACTTTCACACATTAATCCTTTCCTTATAAATATTTTTCTTCTATTTTGTGTTTTATTTGTTGGTTTTTGATCCAGTAAGCAAAGGTATTTTATCACTAGTAGATATTTGAATTCTACTGTACAGTTTCACTCTTTACTTTTCAGACGGCTCGGACAGATTTCTGTGTGAATCGGTTTTCAGTTATCAAGTGGCTTCAACTCTAAAGCAGGTGAAGCATGGTAAGTTACACATTGTTCTGATTTTTTTTTTTTTTTAACAATCCACAACAATAAGCTTAAAATGTCAGTATCCACGATTGCATGCACCATTGCTGCTAATTTAACTAAAGGCTTAAACCTAATACTAATGACTTTTTGCTATTGTGTGCTTTTAGATCAGCAGGTATCCCGTATGGAGAAGTTGGCCAGCCTGGTGGAGGAGCTGGAGGCAGACGAGTGGAAATATAAACCTATTGAGCAGCTGTTAGGTTTCACAACATCATAGCTAACCATATACTGCTTATATTAATTTATCAATTGCAATACATTTCTGTTTATCATTTTTTAACCAGAATGGAAATGTTGGGGTTTTTTTTTTTTATCGTTTATTTATGCACCTTTTTTTTTTATTGGAACCGAATACTTAAATGTAAATATACTTACTTATGTTACAGATCTTTCAGCAGACTAATCATGTGCAGAAGTGTACCAAAACTTTGACTTCTTACACATCTACCTGATCTTTTTATTTTTATTATTTTTGTGTGTGGAATAAAACTGCTTAAATCTGTGATTAAATTTAATAAATCAATCATTGCATTGATTTTTTAAATCCATTTCAAAGAGCTACATAGAAAGTCCAAACTGCAATTCTAGATATTGTGTAATATTCATTTTTAAATTTAAAACATGCGCAGTATATGTAAGAAATAGATGGATATGTTTGCTCAAACTTTTCTACAAATATAGCCGTCTGATTTAGAAGCAGAAACATATCTTGTTTTTGTCTTCAGGAGCCCTGTGCTTTGTTCCACACTCGTTCAGAGTTGCTATTAATTTTAGTGCTGTGGTCTGTGAGGTTATCCTCCCCCTCTCTGCATGTTTGTGTGTGCGAGTGAGAAAACGAGCGAGTGCATATAGCCTACTTGTAGCAGCTGTAGAAACAGGAGAAGACAAAGCAAGACAGAGGGGGTGCACAGAGATAGCAAATAAAACCCACACTCTTTGTCCTATAAAGCTAACTGCTGTGTTCAGAACAAGCTCACAGCGTACTGAACACACGTATAATTCTAATTAATGTATCTATCATATATTTTATTTTTTCTGGTGGCTTTGTTTTTTTTCTCTTTGAGAGCAGAATAATTGGTGCCCACTGAGCCTTGTTTATATATACTGCTTCCTGAATTTGCTATGTGAAACTCAGATTGCTGGTTGTTTTGCATCTGAATGAAAAGAGCATTGAGTAAACTTTGGGGAATGTACAGTACGTCCTGTTCTACGAGGGCGGGACCAAATGTACAGCGTATACTTCTGGATCTGACACATACTACATTTTCACCCCAACTGACAAACTTTCCCCTCTCCAAAACCTGTTATTGTATGTTAACAGTACTGTAACTTCTTAAAAAATATTGTTATGTGCTGTACTGGTCATCCTGACTGCAAAGAGAACAATTTGTCCAGCTCTCACTTGTACTCCCAAATCATCCATGAACTGGCAAAAACTTACAAATTACACCCTTTTTATGAGTCAGATGAAGTGTGCACATATATTCAGCAGGACAAACAGCCTCAGGTAAATCACTAACACAATTTAACTGAGTTCTAAGAATAAACTGCTCTGTTACGATTAAAGACATGCTGAATGGATATCCTAGGCTAAATGTCACGTCATGGTTGTTGTGTGTTATCTGTTAATGAATACATTTCCACTGGGTTCATTATTAACTGATGTAATTTTATAGGTGGTTGTGTGTCGTGGGATTGTTTTTGCATCCAACATGGTTATCTTAATCAAAATCAAAATGTAAAACATACTCGGGATTAAAAGATATCTATAGCATTAACATCATTTGTTCACATCATACGTAATTCATTAAAAATAGTTCATTATTAATATACAGAACAATCATTTTCTACTCTTCTATAAGTTGTTAATGTACTAATTTCAGACAGCAGAAATTACTACAATTCTAAAGCCCAATGTTTAAATAAATATCTAAATTATAGGAAGCATCAAATGTAAAGGAATATTAGCTATTTCTTTAATTGATCCTTATATATTTTTACATAGATGTGTATATTGTATTGTACATACATTATATACACTCAAACTAGATGTGTTGGGAATAAAGTAATGTTGAAAAAGAATAACAGTGGCACTATATAAATTCATATAACCGATTAATCTATATGTCATTGGTTTTATTTTATGCATCAGATACTAAATTTGTACATTTCAGGCCAGTTATCTCAGGTCTTCTTCACTCCCAGTACATTTTTTGCACTCAGATGAAGAGTAAAATGACAGAATGTTGATTCATGCAAGACTGTGCAACATTACATCATACTGATTTCTGTCTCCACAAGAGGTGCTGTAGATTTCTCACCCAAATCAATGCACATTTATTAACCTTGTGTGGTTTTGTGTGCATCTCCGAGTGGTAACAAATAATAGTGTATTGAGACATAAACCACCGTAGGACTGATTTATATGGAGGGATGTAATGTTGTTTTATATGGAGGGATGTAATGTTGCATCACAGACTGCAATCTCCTGTCGAACCTGCACCTTTTTTGTGTACTCACTTCTCACAGATATCCAGCCTGATGCATGAGTGTACAAACAATGCACTGTGACAGTGACGTCATAGTGCAGTCCATACAACTGTAACACTGAATGCTGTTTAAATGCATGCATGCATGTTTTTATTGCATTAGATTTGGTGTTATTATTTTTTTTTATTTCATTTTATAACCCAAATGCATGCAATGATATGTGATTGGTGTTTACATGTAGGCACAAATACACACAAACATGATATAAACACTAAACACTAGTCTTCCAAACACTAACTTTGTCCCAAATGTCCATGTAGCTCGGACAAACGCACAGACAGGTTGTGCCCCAACTTGTTCTAGGTGAAACAAAAGACTACTTGCGGTGTTTTTCTCTTCCTCAGCAGACAATGGTTTTGTGGGCGCTTGGTGTTACTGGGCAAAGTGGAACGCGCTGAACGTGCGCTAAAAGCTGATTGGCTGAGCTGTCTCTAGGGGGCGTGAAACTCTTCGGTGAGGCGGAGCTATATAAACAGCTTTGTTCTCGCGCATGACATCAGTGTTTGCAGAAGAGTAGCTGCTGCACTGAGGGAAGGAAGGACAGAAGCACTTAATCCGGCGTCTCGGTTCTTTGTTAGTTTAAGAGAGTAATTCGCCGAATATTTGGGATATATCATCAACTACTGCTAAGACATTGCCTCTCGGTTTACTGCTACACGATTTCGGTGAGTGTCTAGAGGTTATTTTCATGTTCATGAGACTTGTTTTTGTTTCTATTCAGTTGTCCAGTTTGCAAAACTGAGCAGTAAACTATTATAAGCATGTAGGATGAGATTAGATTAAATAAAACGTAGCAAAATATCGTCATCTTTGATGAAACTCTCTTAAAGGTTTAATTTACAGATAAAGCTGGCTTAAGATGTTGTAGATAAGTGGTTAAGGTGTTGGGATACTGACCAGAAGGTCATGGGTTCGAATCCCTTGCCCCTGCTGGGGCCCCTGAACAATGACCTTTTAATCCTCAATTATTCAGTTTTATACGTTGAAATAAAAATGTAAGTCACTCTGGAAAAAAGGTGCAGAAATGAAGCATCCAGAGAAAGCCTGATGAAGCTTATTGTTCTAGAAACTGTAATACTGCATAAGCTTTTGAATCTCACAATATTCATAGCACAAATTTGGATTTTATTTTTTTTTATGCAAAAACTTTTGCTTCATCATTGTGTTCTTTGTTTGTTTGATTTTTATTTATTTATTTATTTTTTGGACCCAAAGTTGTTTAGGATTCAGGAATCACTGAAGCACTTTTTTGACACATTCTCCTAGACACATTTATAAGTTGCTATCTTTTTTTTTTTTTTTTCTCAGGTGTGAATAATTGAAGCACATCATTTGATCCTGTAGAGCTGAAGTTGAGGTTTGGAGTCATGCAGAAGACACAGAGTGAGAGTGTTTGGGCTGATGAAGCTCCACAGAGGCTGTCCTGGAGCGGCCTGGTGCAGAAACTCAGCAGCAGTAACAGTATAGACTCCGAATCCGAGCACAGTGGCACAGACGATTGCTCAGATACTGGTAGGTTAAACGATTTATTTATTTATTTATTTTTTCCCTAGTTTGGATTATTGGCTTTTTCTTTGTACTCAAGCTTTAAGTCATCTGCATATACTGTAAAGGTTAACATTTAAGATTAAAAAGATCCTTTGCACCCTGTAGCCTAAAGGTTACAGTACTTGCCATGAAGCACTCAGAAGTGCAAATCAACACTCTTAACACACAAGTGTTGAATGTGGAATTTGATATTCTGAATTGCTTTAGAAAGAATGTTGCCATGAGCAGTGTTGGTCTTGGTGAGTGTTATAAACACCTGATATCTGCAGTATGCATTAAAAAAAAAACAAAAAAAAAAACTGCATCATGATGTAATTAAGTCAGAAGCAGCATGTTCCGTATTGCAATGCTGTATATAACATAATTTCTTGTTACTCAGCATGGTGTAAATCTAATTTTTAATCTTTTCCAGGTTCCGTATCTCTTCCTGACTTGTCTGCTATGGATGCCGACACGTTCTACGACCCAACAGAAGAGAGCCTCTGTAAAGAAGTAGTCCAACAGATTGCTCTTAGCCTGATTGAAGCAAAAGGCTGCACATTGCACTGTGCTAAACTTCTTATTCCCAACAAGCTGCTAGAACACATAGGGAGCGAGCTGGTGCAGCTGGCAGCAAGTGAGCCATGTGGCCTCCGGGGGGCGCTCATCGATCTGTGTGTGCAGCAGGGAGAGATGTTTCACAGTGTAAGCCAGATTGCTGCTGACCCCTGCGTTGTCCCCACCTTTCAGCTCACTCTCGTCCTCAGGCCCGAGTCAGGAGGCATATGGCCAAAGATCCAGGGCTTGTTTATTGCCAAATCTTCATCACTGCCTCTGAGAGCTGCCCTAAAACTCAGCACTGGCTTCAGAGTGATCAAAAGAAAACTGTACAGCTCAGAAGAGCTGCTTATTGAAGAATGTTGAGCCACAAGGACCAAATCTGGGTATTACTGAGGCATTTATGGCTCTGTGAGGTCAACATTTTAGTGATCTGAACCAAGGACTTCAGATAATACTGTGTCGATTGGCTTTATATTGATGATATTACCAGATGTTGCAGGTCTCTTTTGTCACCAGGGTGTTTATACAAAAAAGAGCATAGGGTACAAAAAAGTAATTGCATCCTCATATTCACTGATTGCTGTATGTACGTTATAGATACTGCATTCATATATTGCACTTCTTTCAGGCAGTTCTCAAACCCGTTTGGTGCCGTTTTGTCTACTGCTTTGAAATGTTTACCTCACGTTTTATTTTCTGAAAATGACTGGCAGCTATTTCATTAACCTGATTTACCCATGTCATGAATTTATTTTTTTTTTTTTATCCAGCGAGCACCATTTTGTGATCCAAGGTTGATCTTGTGTTTTTAAAATGGGTTCTTCGCATCTTAATTGTTTTTAAACACCGTTATCATGCATATTCACTTGTGCATCATTATTTATTTGATATTCAAATACTGTTACGTTTTATACGTGCATTAAGGAAAATCAGAAAATAAAATATTTTTGAAGAAATCTTTGCTTCATCGATTGCTTTTGTTCACCACACTGCGCTTCATCCCCATTGTGCTGCAAAATGTCTACAATACGGTACAAAAATACTTTATTGAAGGGTTCTTTAGAACAATCAAACCATTAACCATCCAGGCCCTATATATTTAATTTTTTAAAGCATTCCCTCTGATGTAGGGTTTTGCAAGAAAGACTACAGCAAATAGCTTTTTATTTCTAAAATTTAGCTCAATTACTGGAATAAGCAGCAATTTTGTTTTTAAATAAAATTTTAAACTTCACCGATTGAGGCAACTTTTAAAAATTCTGTGATCAATTTCTGACATTCGGATTAAGTTCTTCAATAAAACTGAAACCCATGTGGACACCGAACATCCGTACTACAGACAGTAACTTGAGATCAGGATTGATCTGAGAACACAAACGTATTTTTAAAAAAAAAAGGCAAAAATAAAAACACCTCAATCTGCAGATGCCAGGCCTTTTATTTATTTATTTTTTTTACTGCAACTGATTTTACCTCTGCTATTAAAGTGTGTAATAAAATTAGTTCTTGACTGTTCAAAGCAGTTAAGTGCTTACACACTTCTACGCACTGAATTTCTGCTGAATGCTCTAATAAACAAGCTCCACCATCTGACTGACTGAATTCAGGAGCTTTTTATTCTTCCATACCACATAGCTCGAGAATAAGCGTTTTTCTTGTCCATGTCTATATAACTAACTGATCAGTTTCTGTAAAGTACAGAAAGACGGTTTACTGAAATGTATCAGTAAACCATCAACCATTTTTGTGTTGTGATGCTTTTTAGGATCAGGTTTAAAGAGAACAGGAAAAACCTTAAACTGTAACTTTCCTGTGAATCTGCGTATTTCAGTTTCTGAGAAAAACAACTTTCACACATTTAAAATTGATGTTTTACCAACTTAATGATATAATACTGTTTTAAATGGTGTATGATTGTGTTCTTATGAAATGCTTTTTCAGTTAGAAAAACTTTCCAAAGCGAAAAAGCTTGTGAGAGAAAAATATAAAGTGCATCAGAAATATAAATCCAGCAGAGACTGGTATGATCCAGACGTGACTACTGACTGCTGAGGAACGTGAGCCGCTGCATGTTTTAGTTTACACAGCCTGCCAAATTCTACCATGAGTCAAGCGCACCCACACACACCCACACACTCATTCTTCCCCGTTTCTGAAACAAACACAGCTACCAGTCCCACCCCTGTACACACAATATAACATGTCCTCAGCACAAACACACAAAACACACCAACTTGTAAGGCTGAAGTGTGGCACATCAGATTTTATTGTTCTGTTCTCATCCACAGGAGAAGCACTACAACAGATTTTTTAGACAGCATTGCAAAATGTAAAAATAGACATAATATCATACTTCAAATAAAAATCCTGATCCTTGAATAAATACTATATAACTAAAGAGTAGTGTAATTTCTAGTGAAGATAAAAGGGTTAAAGAATGGAGTATTTATTCATCTTCATTTCATATTAATGCTTATTTAACCTTTGACCTAATCAATAAATTTCTGCATAGCTAAATCTCAAATGTACAATTATATAAGTTAATAATTTAATGTCTATATGAAACAAATTAAAAATATGTAGAAGACCCTATGCAAGTTTCAGCCTGATGGGAATTAAATGCGTTTCAGATCGATAAAAAGATTGGATCATTTCATAACTGAGGTATTGCTCAGGTCTGGAAAGGGCTGGAGGACGAAGATCCTTTTCTTTACAAACCCTTACAAAATTATCCTTCACTAACAAGTATCTCTCTTTGTCTCTCTGTAACACACAAAACAACTCACACACACTCACACACACTCACACACACACACACACACACACACACACACACACACACACACACACACACACACACACGTAGAAATCTCTCCTTGGCTCAATGTCACTAGTTTGCCACCGCTTTTCTTGGAAGATTCAATTTTATACCTAAAAAACAAAAGAAATCAGAATCAGAATCTGAATCTTTATTCACCGAGTAGGTTTTATACACCCGAGGAATTTGGTACAGACTGTTTGTGACCCTCAAATGTACAGATAAAATAAGGACACTATACATTTAATTGACAGACAACGCTATACAGGTAAATTAGATATACAGATTATACTGTTTGCAAAATACGCAATATACAGTAACAAATGAGTGAGTAGTGCAAGCTGCAATAGTGTGTGTCACGTTTGTGTTACAGTGCAGAAAAATTCAAGTTGCATGCTGCTGCTTTTAAATGGCACGTCGTATACAATCCAGTCCAGTAGTTTAAGAGGGTGATTGACTGTGAAATGTGCCTGGAATTGGTCACGATGACATGATCGTGACGCTCAGAGTGTGGTGGGGCTGTAAGGTCTTCTCACACTGATAAAGGTCAGCTATGGACCTCCTAAGAATAAGGTCACGCTTTAGAAAGTCACTAAAGCATTGATAAGGGACTGAAAGAGGACACTGACAGAAGAGAACTCTGTAAACATGGTAATAGTGACGATCCTTTACTGCTGTTTACTCTCCTTTTTGTCCAATCATTTCTATTGTGCAGTTATGTGCTTTAAGTGCTACGTAAACAATTGTCTTTTGCTGGGCCTGAAATGTGCCCTTTTGTCTCAGAGATGTTTCACATCATTAAACACAACTATAAAATGGTTAATGCTTCATTAACTGACATGGCATTCATCACTAAATTTAACCGGAATCGCTACTAAACTGGTGTGGATTTGGCTGGATATGCGGCTGTTAAGAAATAACCAACAGTGCTTCCTGTGGAGCCACATCACACCTTCCTGTGGGTGATTATTTTTTTTTTATAACATTAAGTTGTATTTATTGCCTTAATGCACCATTAATGAATTTCAGCATCAGTATCTTACCAAGAACCTCTTAAATAGCTAGTAACTAAATATGACAAGATAAGATAATTCTGTATTCATCCCACAACTAGGAAATTTGCAGACATTTGCGTTATTAGTGACTTCTGCAAAAAGAAATGACGTAAAACAACAGATTAACTCAAATACTATAGGTTGCAAAAATCCATCTTGACTTAACGTAGAAGTGAATGCACAGTCGTAACCATTCATATATTTGTCATTCTGTAGGAGCTAATCACATTTGTATGTCCTAAATATTCACTTTCTGCACCTGGATAGTAGGGATTCAAATATGAGTACAGAGCAGTCACACTTACATTAGGGCTGTATGGCTGAGGATGCCATTTGGGTTGTTCATTTTGTAAACTCCTTCTGTTTAAACGAATAAATCATGGTGTCAAGCAGCATCACACGTTTCTCCTTCTCACCTGCCAGGATCATGCTGGTTTAGCAGTGGACTTAAGTCTGAACCTCGGCCAGTCTGGAGCAGCTGGGTGTGTTCATTCTCTGAGCTCTCTGATATAGGTCACTGTCACCAAAATAGCGTGCTCGGTACAGCAAACCCTCCTCTGTGGACACACAAACACAGCAATACCGATCATTTTAAACACTTTTCTTTTCAGACTTGCTTACAGGATCAAGTCATCATGGCAACTTTTCCTCCCCAGAATCATATCCTCATAGCATGTATATGTGTGTGTGTGTGTTCATGCGTGCATGTGTTTGTTTGTTTTTTGTTGTTGTTTTTTTACAGTTTTCAGTTACTTTTAACCTTTCGATAGAAAGTTTAAAAGAGGAAGTCTCTTACTATGGAATAGTCCGATGTCAGACTATGACTTTAACAGTGAAGCAGATGATGCAAGATATTAGACGCAAATTAAGAGTTAGAATACGTGTGAATTAAGAAACCTGGCCTAACTTTGATGAATCACGATACAGTATGACGTGCCTGCTTCTGAAGAAATAACCAAAAAACCCAAACGACACAATGGGAGGAAATGATTTGTGGTTTTGTGGCTTTGTCTGGAGGCTGAACGCAGACAGCTGAGCGAGTATTGCTGAGTCAGGAACCCAACTGAAATTCACTTTACTAAAAAGTCATGAACAAAGTAGAGCTGGAGATTGTTTTTTAATAAATAAGATTATATTCTCTGTCTATCTGCAACAGCATTGGAACTTGACTGTTTTATTATAAGATATACTGTACTGGGAATTATACTAAATATCAGAATGACTAGACAACAATCTTCAATTTCTACCTTTTAGTGCAGACACATCAGGCACAATAATAGCTGTGTCCAAAACGAAGTACTACACACTATGGGCTTACACTATGCGCTATGTAGTCTACTATCTAGTGTATGAAATGTTAGAAGAGTGGTATCGTTTCTAATAAAACACCAAAAAAAATATCCGGAAGTCTAAGCCGTTTCCCAGCAAATGATAGCAAAGTGATGCAAACTAATGTGACGCTGTTAGCTTTAGCAGAATATTGTGAAAATTTTGTAAAATAAATGACACAATATGTGCTAATATAAAAGACATTTGTAAGATCTAATCTTTCTTTTGAGTGTTGTCGTCTAAAATGTTTCTCATCCAGTGTCAGCACCTGGTAGCCCTGTTCCACTACATGTGCAAAGCTGCAACATGTAGTGTCCAACATTTCATACTTCATTTTTATTTATTTATTTATAAGTCCATCATCTGGGTACTCAAAGGGTGCTTCATTTTCATTGTGAACACACTACTTGCTGTTTCTACTACACCATAGCACAGAACAGTGCATAAGTATGTAACTTGGGATATACCGAATATTAACACAATAACGATTACATTTCAGGTTAGCCGATGCAAATCTGGATCACCTTGCTTGTTTTACATTCATCCAAATAGATTTTTAACAAATGCAATGCAAAATACAAGGTTATTTTAATAGTCACAAGGAGATGGTCAAGTTAAACAATCAGTACTTCATCTGGTCTGGAAATCTAGTAATGAGTCATTGGGAAAGAGCAAAAGAGCTTCATCTGAACAAGTTATAAATTATAATTAGGATGCTATTTTATGGGACTGGAGTGGATTACTGGAAAAAAAATAACTAACCACATATGGATATTATTCAAACTTTTACAGTGAATTTTATATATTTTTTGTATATAGTCAGCATATTCTACCCATTAAGGGAAAGTCGTGGCCTAATGGTTAGAGAGTTTGACTCCTAACCCTAAGGTTGTGGGTTCGAGTCTCGGGCCATCCACGACTGAGGTCCCCTTGAGCAAGGTACCGAACACCCCAACTGCACCCCGGGTGCCGCAGCATAAATGGCTGCCCACTGCTCACGGTGTGTGTGTGTTCACTGCTGTGTGTGTGCACTTTGGATGGGTTAACTGCAGAGAACAAATTCTGAGTATGGATCACCATACTTAGCCATATGTCACGTCACTTAAGTGCTATTTCTTATTTTAAAGGACGTGGCCTAGACACGGTTGAGAAACTCTTCGTATTGCTTATTTAAAAGGATGTGAATTTAAAGATGTGATTGAGAAACTTGCATCCTGTGGCAGGTCTAAGCAAGAAAAACTTAGAAAAGTTTTAGTATTAACAAAGTTAGAAGTATTACCTATTACCTGTAACTCTAATCTGTAAATACAGCTCTATAGAGAAATAGGAGTCTGATCATTTAAAGCATCATAGAAATTCTCTTCTTTAATCAAAGAAGATCAAAGTTCTAACGGAAATGGGAGATGAAGGATGAGCTGAAATTTTCTGTTTATCTATTTATCAATCACATGTATGGAGGTATAGAGTTTAGATGAATGTGTTTGTGGGAAGTGCGTACTGTGTTGTTTCTCCTTCCAGCAGTTGTTGCGAAGGGTTGAGATGTATTCGTCCTCTACGCTGCGTTCCAATTGCCTCAGGTTCATGCCGCTGTACTCCTGACTGAAACGCTCGCTCACGTAGTACGGCACACGCAGGGTCTCGGTCAGCCGTTTGTGGGTGTGACCTGCAGAACTGGAACCCAAAACAGCACACGTGATTTAAACGCAAAGAAACAGCACGTGTACATCTACGGCTGAGGTGTGGACGAAACCTCGGTTCAAAGGTAGGGTTTCCAGATCTACAGTATAAAGTCTGTAGGCTTTTTATTATCCGTTCATCGGCTCAACTCAATCAGGGAGCAAAAGAGAAAAGGAGATACGGAGATGGCTGAAATCTCTGAAACACTTCTCTTTCAACACAGAGTGCATGTGATCGACAGTCAGGGTCAAAGGGACAAGTGAAGAGATCGTGTTCTCATGTTATACTGTGGCCCAACTCAGTCCACTCTGCTAAGGGATTGTCACGCTGGGACGGCCTGATTGAGAAGGATCACATGAGGTTTTGGTTAAAGACTGCTAGTAAGGAACCAGATAAGTACATGAACAGCAGACATATACGGCTTAATATTTTATTTTATTTTTTTAAAGAAAGAACAATGAGATTCCCCTTGTCAGTGCATCTGTCTATCCAGTGCCAGAGCGCCTAAAGAAAGTCATCAAATCGTTTGTGACATTACACCTAGGAAAAAAATAAAGTCTAACTTTTTTGTGCTCTATGTACACATTATAACCATCATCATCAATGTGAATATAAAATTTTAAAACATCCTGGAAATTATTAAAAATTAATTAGTGAAATAGCTGGTTAGGTAATGTGACCAGCCCTTACAGTAATACTTGAACTTGTGAACAAGAATCAGTGAACCTCCAGATCAAACCCTCGGTTAATTGCACCACCTGACAAATTGTAGTGGTTTATTTTGCATCAGAATAAAAACCAAGGGTTTATTGAAGATACCATTGTTAGTAAGTGCATGGTAGTGCAGAATTCACCATGGTTGAGAAAGTGCTTTTAAAAGTCCTCTGGATAAAGTTATAGAAAGGCAGAAGTTAGGAGAAGGGTACAAAAAATCTTTAACTATCCCTCTGAGTACTGTTCAGAGCATCATTAAGAACTGGAAAATGTATGGTACCACCAGCACATTGCTTAGATCAGGCCTTCTGTCCAAACGGGATGACTGAGCCAAGAGGACATTGATCAGAGGAGCTACCAAGAGGCCAAAGGCAACTTTGAAAGACTTACATGGCTTTATGTCTAGGACTCCTGGGTCTGCGCATGTTATAAATATCTCATAATCTGTACACCAAGATCGTTTGCACCATGCAAAAACACACCCGGAAGACTCTGATGTCAACTGGCAAAAGGTGCTATGGTCTGATGATGCTATATTTAGTGAAAAGCACACAGCACACCACCCAAAACACACCAAACCTACTGTGAAGCATGCTGGTGGCAGCGTTTCTCTTCAGCAGGAACAGGGCGATTGGTCAGGATTGAAAAGAAAAAGGATGCTACCAAGTACATCCACGTTTTTGAGGAAAACCTGAGCTTCTCTGCTAGACAGCTGAAGATGGGAAAATCATTCACTTTACAACACGACAATGATACTAATCATACTGCCAAAAAACAACACAATGGTTTAAGAACAGTAAGGAGAACATACTTGTGTGGCCAAGTCAGAGCCCTGACTTAAATCTGATAAAAATCTGTGGATGGACTTGAAGAGAGCAGTGCTTTGCTGCTCAGCATGAAATTTGACTGAACTTGAGCAATTCTGCAAGTAAGAATGATTAAAAGAAAGATTAATGGTGTAATTAAAGCAAAACGTGGCTCTAAGTATTAAATCAGGAGTCTGATGACTATTCCAAAAAAACTCAGTTATTCTAGTTTATATATATATATATATATATATATATATATATATAGATAGATAGATAGATAGAGAGAGAGAGAGTGAGAGAGAGTCAAAATTTGTAAATAAAACTGGAATTTTCTTTTTAATGGTCTCAATTTCAGGCTCTATGACAAAATAATGTAGCTATTTCAAATAGGTATGATTCTCTACAGGCGCTGTACATATATATACACACACATATAATAAATTATATATATAAAAGCTGTCATAAGGTTTCAATGAACATGCAATGACATGGCTAACACCAGGAGCGATAACATGAGTTCATCATGAGTGGGAGAGATGACTCAATGTGTCTTTACAAAGACACGGCAATCATGTACAGAATTGTTTTGTATATAAAATCAATTTTTTAAAGTCAAATTTTTTTCTGTGTGACTGAGAATTATGTCAGAGTACCTGAATTAGTTGTGTCAGCTGGAACAGGCTGGTCGCTCCGTGAATATGATTATCTATTGATTAACAGGCTACTCGGTGATCAGCACACAACAGCTGGATTATCCAATAGTACTACGCGTCCACACGGCCAGCATGTCCTCACAGGTCTTGCCATACCTCCACTGAGTGAACAGTCTGGATCAATAAGCTGTCAAATCAAGTCCAATCCTGCTTTACACCCTTCAATGAGGCCACCATTATTATTATTATGAACCATCATAATATTTTAATGAACTTTTATGAATTGAGCATAAACTGAAGCTAAAGATCCCAAGCAATAGAAGTTAATACAGAATAGGTTTTCCTTTCAGATTTGTCAAAATATTTTGTTTAATCCTCTATGGGAGGCTATTAAGCTAGTGTCATTTGTATTAACATAAAGTGGCTTTTTTGTGATAAATAACCTTGTGCCAGGTTTTTTTGCCCCAGACTGTAAGTCTGAGTCACTGACTACATACTGCATGTCTGTGTGTGTGTGTCTGTGTGTGAGTGTGAGTAGGTGACGCAGTGAGGGAGTGTGTGCGATTGTTAATGTAGACCGTTGAGCAAATGAATGCCAAAGTGGAGGGTTTGGTGTCTATGCATTTGATATGCAAGACAGATCTATAAATAACAATCAAATCCTTGGGATAAAGATGTGTGCACACACATCTTTATCCCAAGGATTTGATTGTTATTTATATGCGTGTATATGTGTGTGTGTGTGTATACACTTACGGTCTGTAGTTCAGGCTATAAGGAGGTTCAGTAACCATCATCTGGCTGAGAGTGGACACAATAACAAGGATGATGATGGGCATGAGCTGGACGAAGAGAGCCAAGCCACCCTGTAGCACAACACACAGACACACACACATGAAAACCTTAAACACAACATATTTAATTTTTTCTACTGGCATAAACCAAAGCCTAGTCTAACCACTATGCTGGCCAAAACAAAACAGACCAAACACAGAAATACAGGTCGAGTGTTAAATTCATTCATTTTAATAGTACAAAGGAAATCATATTTCAACAAAATAGCCAGCAAAATGACACCCATACCCTAACAAGAACCTTGAAGAAAAATTATAAGATATAAAAAGTAAATTAATAGGTGAATTATTAAACAACATTTATTACGTCCTTTCTGTAGTGTACACGCCTCACTGCTGCCCTCTACTGATTAATACGAGCCAAAGGTCTTAATGTACATCCTCCTGCTATCACCATATCCATAAACAATACCATGGTGGTTTAGCAAAAACAAAAGCAAAGCACTACAAGAATTAGTGCCCAAGTAAATTTATAAAAAATATTTTTAAAAAATCCTGTAAGCCCAAACTCTACTGAAGAACTCCACATGGACAAAGGTTTAGGTTTAAGGTTTAAGGTTTTGGACGCCAGACCAAGTCAAATGTGGTTCTTCCCAAAACTGTTGCAACAAAGTTGTATGCACACATTCATTCATTCATCCATCTTCTACCGCTTATCTGAACTACCTCGGGTCATGGGGAGCCTGTGCCTATCTCAGGCGTCATCGGGCATCAAGGCAGGATACACCCTGGACAGAGTGCCAACACATCACAGGGCACACACACACTCATTCACACACGCAATCACACACTACGGACAATTTTCCAGAGATGCCAATCAACCTACCATGCATGTCTTTGGACCGGGGGAGGAAACCGGAGTACCCGGAGGAAACCCCCGAGGCACGGGGAGAACATGCAAACTCCACACACACAAGGCGGAGGTGGAATCGAACCCCCAACCCTGGAGGTGTGAGGCGAACGTGCTAACCACTAAGCCACCGTGCCCCCTGTATGCACACAATTTTACTAAAATGTATAACATTTATATCTTATATGTCTTTCCTTCACTGGAATCAAGAGGCCCAAGTCTGTTACAGCATGACACACCAATGCACAAAATAAGAAAGCCTTCAACAAGCTCATGGTGTGATGGACAGTTGTCCACAAACATTTGACCACATAATACTACTGCCTTTATTCCGTTATTTATTTATTTATTATTTTTATTTATTACAATTAAATTCACTCACATAATTGCATAATAATAACTTGTCCCTAGCAACTGATCAAACCAAATGTACCAAATTATCCACATCAGCTACAGATAACTGAAGTACAAAAGTAAAAGAAAGCTCCAAAGCTCCTGCATGTTTACTCAGATTCAAACAGCTGTTTGAGGGCATTTTACTTACACGTCTTTCTTCCCGTCTTGCGCCGTTCCTCTGGCTGAAGTGCATTCGCCCGTTGCTGTACATGTGAACGTTACCTGTGAACACGACGTGACGTAAAATAAAGCCACAAACAGGTCAAGCTTGTAGTTAATTAAGAAAAACAACGTCACTTACTAATATGGTAATGCCTCAAAAACGCACTGAAAACACAACGAGTAGAGTACAATAGCTTGTCCAAGATCTACCAAATACTTTCAACAGATATGCATGGTTACATACACCAGGACATTCATAATCAGATACCAGTATTCAAATCGCTATAAAAAAAAAACGGGCCATAATAACACATGATCACTGAGAAGATATGAAAAAGAAAAGCCACATCTGGAAATATGTTGCTGCAGAGAGGGTGTGTATCTGTGCCTAACTGTGCAGTGTATCTGAATGAACGATCACACAGATACTTACTAGATGGAAATCCTCCTCCAAAGAACATGTTAAATAGATCCTCTGGGGAGATATCAGGCTGGAAGTCTCGTTCGGAGTGTCTTCGTCTGCCAGCACAGTTTTTTGCCTCGCCGTGCTGATCATAGTGACGCCTCTTCTCCGGGTTAGACAAGACGGCGTACGCGTTCCCAATAGCTGCGTAAAACAGGAATATATACAGAACATCTGGAAGATCTGGCCTAGTATGCAATGTATATAAGATGCATACTGCATACAGCTGTTAGAACACTGGAGAGTTGATGAAAAATAAATAACAAAAAAGGATGATCCATAGCCTAATGTATAATAAAAAAGTGGTGTATATCAGAGTGTCAAGAGAAGATTTGAAGTAAATAAGCAACGTAACTCACCTTTAAAAGCTTCAGTAGCTCCAGGTGCATGGTTCTTATCAGGGTGAAACTTTAATGCCAATTTCCTATATGCCTTTTTAAGGTCCTCATCTGATGCATCTTTCTGCACCCCAAGAATCTCATAGTAGTTTTTACATTGTTTTATTCTACCAAAAACACAAAAAAACACTGATATGAGGGCAAGATTAGACTCTCGATATGTCTTCTATGTAAATAAGGCACTATCTAACCTTAACCACAAATTTACAAAATGAACTGGAACTGAGGAAAAGAGTCGAAATAAAAGTTGAACACACTTTAAATCAGGTCAGAAAATGGAAGTGGTCCCCGTTTGATTTTGTCCGTATTTAGCACTGAATTTGCATCAAACATCTGAAGGTGTCATCTTCAACCATTAATATTCTGTCTGATTATCCACACTGAGGTAAAAACGTCTCACACTGAAAGCCAACAGTGTCCTGATGCATTTTATATCAGACATTCATACATCACACACACACACACACACACATGTATATATATACATGTGTGTGTGTGTGTGTGTGTGTGTGTGTGTGTGTGTGTGTGTGTGTGTGTGTGTATATATATATATATATATATATATATATATATATATATATATATATATATATATATATATATATATATATATATCATGCATTCAGTTTTTTATTCTGACTGAAAGTCCATTTCCACTCCACCAACAGAATGGAACGATACTGTACTGGTTAAAGGGCTTAAGCAGAAATCATGATCTAAATGCAGCTCACACATGCTGGTTGCCGTTTTTTTTTTTTTTTTACAATACAAGGTTTCTTGCATGTTATGCGAGTTTACAGTAAAGCTTCAGCAAAAATATTTCTCCTTATAAAGCAATTTGAGGAAGCTACTTGTCCTCTTTATGTGCCTTGTAGCCCAACATGACTGGCTGATTCAGCTCAGCAGGCATGATAACAAAGGTTACTTAGCGAGTATATGGTGGTTAACTGGGTTAACTTAATTTCTAAAGGACTACCGATAGGCTGAGTAGACCTCGTGCAGGTGGAAGGATTCTTATCTTTTTGTATTTCTGTTTCCTCTAAACAACACACACAAAGCTGCAGTGTCAGCATAAATACAAGAAAACCCTATGACTAGGGGTCACACCTTCGAATTGGAGCAAAATTCATGCAGGAAATAAGAATTAGGGATGTTGAGTCTGACAGGTGGAAATTTCACAGACACAATCCAGTCAGTACCTTTACCTTTTCACAGCATCTGCTTGTTCTGTAGTGTACACTTTGGCAGATTCAGATCTCTTCTCCTCTGCAGCACTGTGGTTATTAGCGCTGGGATGGTTTTCCTCAGGACTCTTGCCGTCTGCTGCAAAACTAGATGCATCACCATTCTGCTGCAGAGACTCCAACAATGCTGCAACCACAAAAAGCAAAAGAAAGTGAATGTGAAAAAAGAAAAACGCAGAAATAATAGAAATAAGCTAAAGCATTTCCACAGAACGCACTTAGTGGTGGGAGATATAGAGACAATATCATCGCACAATAATTCACTATAAACGATATCATGATATATCATTTTGCTGAGGTTTTTTTTTTGCAGAGAATTTTGGCCAGCGTTTATGAAAATTTATGAATTCTATGAAGAAAATAAAGATAATGAAATCATTGGTAAGTAACAATGGAGCACTGACACTTAAAGATACTTCAATACTTATCACATTGCCCAGTTCTAGCTTTTATGTCAGTGCCAACACTTTAATTAGATTGTCATTAATTCAGAAATTTTAAAACAGAAAGATCTTGTTCTCAGCACAGTTAACTAATGTGTGCAAGAATTTTTGAATACATTACACAAAACACAACAGCAGGAAATTTATTCTATTTCAACCGACCCCAAGAACCTGAAGGAAACATTGAAGGAAGGTGTCCAGTCACTGTATGTAGGATTATTCCACATTGGTGGACAAGCATGGAAAGACTGAATAAAATGTTAAATCCTCTCACTTCCAGGGTGTTTGTGTTAAATCTGTTGCCTCTCAGCAAAGGCTAATGATTTGTCTTGTCCATAATAACTTAATGGATATGAATAATAAACTGGTGATTTGAATCAGGAGTGTTAAAGTAATGACGTGGTAAAATGTGTAGTACTCTGATATACACTCACACATTATTATATAAGGGCATAATGGGGGAAACAAATGACAAAATAATTCACCTTGAAAAACTGCCACTCATTTTTAATCCCACTGGCTTATTGCTATCGTGTTACCCATTTTCGATATTTATCCATCAAGCTGACTTAAATCTTAAATACAGAACAACTTTGATTAGAATAAATTACAAGACAAATGTTTAACTGAACAATTCAAAAAGACATATACTCTGTTCTAGTATATAAACAATATACTTTCATATTGTGGAGCATGTAATAGCCTAGTGGTTAAGGTGTCGAGCTACCGATCGGACGTTAGGTGTACTTTCTCAGTCAAGGGTCTGTAAAAATTTTGGGAAAACATAACTTACATGGGGCTGGCTTAAAGAATACCCAGTGTTTATACAGCTGTGTTATCTCTACCTAAGCACTGCAGGAAGTATATAATTTATATACACTAATATAAAAAATTCCACTAAAAGTATATAGTACAGTATATAAAAAATATGCAGCAGAAAGACTATGTAAATATAACAATATAGACTGTTATCTGTATGTAAAAGTGTACAATGTTGACATTATATATATTTATATATACACACACACACCACTGTAGATGGTAATAGCAGCCACGGTAACATGTAACTAACATGTTTTCTTTTAGTGTTAATTCAGTTTTAGTTAACATTAAATACCATACCAAACTAACACTGAAAGACGGTGAAACGTTAAAGAATTTAGTCTTCGTATTAATCATTGTTGCCAATAAATGAACCAGTGCACCTGCATTAAAACTTATTTTAGTCATAAATGGAAAAAAAGTCTACATGAGCATATTCAGGTGCATTTAATTAACATTTAAACAAAATACAGGCTTACTATTACTTGTGATTTGTACATGTAATTGCATTTTTGTGTGTGGATCGGTGATGGATTTGTGGTTACACTAGTGGTTAAGGTGTTGGGCTACCCATCAAGAAGGTTGTGAGTTCGAATCCCAGGTCCACCAAGCTGCCACAGTTGGGCCCCTGAACAAGGCCCTTAAACCTCAATTGTATAAAAATGAAATGACATAAGTCTCTTTGGATAAGAATAAGGGTGTCTGTTAAAAATGCTGTAAATGTAATATGACAGCTAGTCACCATCACGTCTGACTAAAACAACTATAAAACCACGTTTACAAATTTCACAGAATTTCTGCATGTATTTGTTTCATGTAGTTACAATAAAAACGACACTAATAATAATAATAATAATCTAACACTAGATCAACACCCTAAAGACCCTTAAATGACAATACACATACTTCACAACATGACAAAGGCGATTGTTGTCTCTAATGTGAAATGAAAGCTATGACTAAACCAAAGCTAGTCGGATTATCACCGCTTACCGTCTGCCTTTTGTGTCGGAAACAATCTCTGTGCTTTTTCTAAAAACCGTTTCGCTTTGTCAGCTTCGTTACTCTTTATAGCTTTGATTGCAATCTCAATGCACCGTTCGGCTTCGTCCTTGTTTACTTCCATTACGATCTATATACAGTCTTCAAAATGTAGCTAAATAAATAAACAAACACTTAGCATTTCTAAGCGGCGCCTCTTGATGACGTTTACTTTTTTTTTCTACGTCGCATACTGACGTGTCCTCCCTGTGTGTGCCGAAAAAGATCGTTATGTTTACCTCTAGTATGTTGTGCTTTTCCATGTGAATGGAATATAGCTGTGTGATCGTTACAATAATAATGCAATACAATACTTTTATGGCCACGGTGCTGTGAAAACTTTCTTTATGTGAGACATTTAGATGTGTGGGTCTGATGAAGAATCTGTATTTATAGCAATTAAGGAATTGTTATAGTTTCTTTATGTCATTATATTTGTAAACATATGTGCAGCATGTAATATATATATATGTATATGTATATGTATATATATATATATATACATATACATATACATATATACACACACTCTTAACCCGAATTAGTTGATATTACTAGAAATTTTCAAGGAAACCCGTTGCACTAAACCATTTTAGTTTTTACACAGGATAAAACTAAACAAGTTATATTGTTTGAACATAGAATCTCAAGTCATGCGATAGACAAATCAAGTTTACATTAGTAGTCTTTACTGAAATTCAGTAGTTCACATTACTAATGTTTTTGAGCATGTTTTATAAAATAACTATTAAGTTAAACAAATGATTTTCAGTAGAAATAAATGTTATATTTAGCAATGTCTTATCATTTAAATTATACTACTTAAATGAGATTTTATATATTAATTTAATAAGAAATTAAACAATAATACCATTTCATTTTTTTTTTTTATTGTTGACAAAAAACAGGTAACACTACAATTTACTCAAGTTCACAATGTTAATGATACAGTGTTTAGAGGAAAATACATTATTCAACAATAAAGCATTAAACTGGATAAAAATAAAGGGAAAAGAGCACATGCACACACTCCTGCATGCACTGGTGGCAAGTTTTGAGTTGATAACTGTTAACTCCATGGCTGTCAAGTGTCACGCTTTGAGAGTGACAGTCACTCATTTCGGTCTTTTGTCACGCTCTCCCCCCACACTGCGTATTTCTCACGCAGAAAAACTTTTTGACTATTTATCATATATTTAATATACCGCAGCGCCCAAAATGTATCAGTCCGCTGTATCTATGGAACCGGGCAGGAATCAAGCGCGTCTCCCCTGGAGCTCTTAGTCGAGCCTGACACTTATCAACCAATTAAAAAAAGAGGCTACACAATAGCCAATCAGAAAAAAGTTTGTATATATTGTATATGGGTAAGATTTAACGCAACAACCAAGGAAAAAAAAAACATTAGCGAGATTATTTTCGATGGTCAGTTTGAACAAAACCTCAACACGAAACAACTTGTCTCTGGATGGGACATTGTCCTCAATCATAACCCTAAAAATGGCTGGGCTTGAGCCGAACTGTTTTAAATGGGAGCAACATTACAAATGATAAAGGAGTCCAAAAAGGCAACAAACACTTACAATAAACACCACCAGTCATAATCTCTCTCTCTCACACACACACACGCACACACACAAAAATGAATAACTGGAAACAACAAATACTTTGTATTTGGTTAAATTGCTGTCAGTGATCCTTACTAACACATTATTGTTTTTTTTTTGGGGTGGGGGGGTTGGGTTGCGGGGGTGGGGGTGTCGATGTCACGCTTTCCTGTCTTCAAAACTTGAGAGCCCTGTAACTCATATCAATAGAGCAACAATATGCTAACCCTAACCTATAATGTTTTAATAGGTAACCTCGTTTGTCACATATAAATTGACAAAACTTCCACTTCCACTGCATCTTCAAAAGAACCTGTGAAAACAGAGCATAAGAAAACGTTTAGATTAGCAAATCACTTTCACTGTAAAACGTTAATGAACATCTGCTAATGACTACATCTTTTAAACAGCTTAGGTTTCTAGAAACACGTTTTTGAACGGTTATTTTAATACACCAGAGACATATGCTAGCGTGTAACGTACATGCATAACTTACACAGGTTATGAACCGACAAAAAATACACCTGAGACATAAGCTACCGTTAGCGACAAGCACGTGTACATGCATACACGCTTATGAACCATAAGCGTGTATGAACCAACAAAAAAAAAAAACTTATGCGAGCGAAATACAAACGTTGTAAAAGGGAACATATAACACTGACTAACGTTATTAAATTTGACCTGACAGAAATAGCTCATGTTACTGTGAACGGACAGAAAATGAGAAAAAAAAACTAGCATTAATCGTCACATTTACACTAAGTTAACTTATTAACATTTAACTAACATCGGTTTTAGGGTAATCATTTATTGTCAGAAAGATATCTATATATTAGACCATTTACACTAACCGTTTCAAAGTGCTTTCAAAAATCCACGGTTTGCGCGCTGAGGACCAGACAGCACATTGTCACGTCCTGTTTCATGCTTCCAGCGTCTCACTCGGTTAGTGTTTGTGTAGCTCGCTTTGTTAACACTTGTGTAAAGCTGTGCTCATATTTTGTGCTTTTATTTTGCATACAGTACAACTTTATCGCATTTAAAACCGTGGGTCCTAAGAAAGTGAGTGTAAAGGACAGTGCTGTGAAGAAGAAGATGATGTCTATTGAATTAAAACGGGAAATCATAGAAAAACATGACCAGGGTATGCGAGTGAAAGACTTGGCGATGCAGTACGAGCGGAATACATCAACGATATGTACGATTCTGAAGCAGAAGGAGTCGATTATGGATATAATGCCAGCCATAAAATTAAGCAAAATTAATGTAAAGAAAACAGAAATTGTAGCAATTAAGTTCAGTTACGAGAATTTCAGTTAAGTTCATTAATTTTAGTGAAGTTTAGTTAAATTCCATTTAAGTGTAAAGTAGCATTAAGAGTGTACAGTAGCAAGTAAGTGAACGAAAGTGAAAGTGTACGTATGAGCAGAAATAAAATCACCATAAATCGTCATGAATGCGATTTTCTAGTTTTTTTTTTGGTTGTTCCAAAGGTCAGACATGTATTTATCATTAAGTCCAGAGAAAATTTAAGGTTTTGATAAGATATCTACTTTTTCACAATATAATACATAGTGCTAGTAGGTGTAAGTTTATTAGTTACATTCTTCCACTTGAGTAAACTTCAAATGAACAATTTGAGATACAAGCAAGGTAACTGAACGAATTAAACTCAATCTCGAAGGTATTACTGTATTTCATTCATTCATTTCTTCTTTTAACATAATACATTTTAGTAAACGTTAATTAATCTGATTGGCTAACACTAAGACTATGCATTCCCAATTAAGATTATTCACTAGTAATTACCACTACACTAAATTACAAACCATTGCTATATAATTGCTACAACCTTAGATTTCTTTCACTGCATTTCAAAGACAAAGGCGATTGTTGTCTCTAACGTGAAATGAAAGCTTTGAAGGAAATAACTGTCATTGTCACAGAAAGCTACAAAACTTGTTCCATCGTACTTAAGTGTATTTGGAAATATGTGACTGGTTTAACAGGGCTATAACTTTACACTATTTATAAAAGCTAACTCCTCTTGGATGATAGAAATACATACACTTCAAAAATCTTTTTTTGAAAAATACATACACTTCAAAAATCGATTTTTTTTTTTTTTTTTTTTAAATATTTATATGTTTTGGGGTAAAATCATTCCAAAGCATGGCATGTTATTATATTTTTCTAGCCAGCTGAACTTTTTGCATGTAGAGTATTGATTAGCCCAGACAGAGAGATGTTTAGTGTCTGCCATACTGGATATTACCTGGTCACAGTGCACACAAAATCATCTCAGATCTCAGTCACTCAGCACAGTGTTTATTCTCTGAATTGCCATCTTGCAAACATTTTTGGAGCATCCAATCACTGACAAGAGGTCTTTACCTGCAGACAGGTTAGCATCCCTAATATCACCAGGTCATTTGACACTGACTTCAAATTAGTTTTATCCTTGCTCCCTCCTATGACACTTGTTCATTTTACAGAACATTATTGTAAAAGTGCGCTGTATTTCTCTCACTGTGTTGTACAATATATTTTACCTTTTATTTTTGTTCCCAGTATATCTAAGTCCACTAAAGGTGGTAGAGCATTTTCTTATTTAGCTCCCAAACTCTGGAATAGTCTTCCTGATAGTGTTCGGGGCTCAAACACACTTTCCCAGTTTAAAAGCAGATTAAAAACTCATCTCTTTAGTCAGGCATACACATAATACATCCCATAATCTTGTGCACTATTACATTAGACTTGCACATTTTTATGAACAGCAGATATGTTAATCCCTCTCCACTGCTTCTCTCTTTCTACCCATCCCGAGGTATCCAGACATTGTACCAGCTCCGATCGTCTTCCGTGCGATGAAGATCTCGGACCTCCACTGAGATGAGGCCGACTCTGTGAGAATCCTGAGACATCTACAGATCTACCAGCTCCAGTTGGACTCTGTGATACTAAGAGGAGATCTGAACTCCATGTGATCCTTACACCAATTCAGCATTTGTTTGACTGTATATTTGTAATCACACCCTCTAGTGTCACCCATATGAGGATGGGCCCCCTTTGAGTCTGGTTCCTCTCAAGGTTTCTTCCTTACCAATTTAAGGGAGTTTTTCCTTCACCTCAGACTTGCTCATTGGGGATAAATACATATACATACATACATACATACATAAACACTGTGAACTATATATATCTTGAATTTTTATTATATTAATTCTTTATATTTCTCCTTATGTTTATGTTCTGTAAAGCTGCTTTGAGACAATGTCCATTGTAAAAAGCGCTATACAAATAAACTTGAATTGAATTGAAACTTTTAATAGAATTTACTTTGTCTATGTCCTTCCCTGTTTGTGCGTGATGTTCAGTTGTGTAAGCATCTAACACTACACTCACCTGGCATACTGTGCAATTGATAATAACCTTGACTCGACTTGAGATCAGATCATGTAAGCTAATGTACTTTTTTCACTGCACGGATAAAGAGACGGAAACAACTCTTATTTCACATCATCATGCATTGCCAGTGTGTTCTCATGTTCTTGTGGATGTAATTGAGACATGTCCTTTCATTTCTTTTCCTGGAAGCTGCTTTCTTTTACCAAAACTGTACAGATTGAACAGAGCTGTGGAATTCAAAAGCCTTCCATTTTACAAGTACAGTATTAACAATACATTGATCAAATGAGGTTTTAATATGATGATATTGAGCTAAATTGTTTTACAACAAATATACACAGCCCAAAAAAATTATTGTTTTGAGTATAAATTGTCCACTGCCATTAAACACACTATAATAATGAATGTTTTAGCACCTGTTCTTGACTTCTAGTATTGATGAATGATTTTAAAATCTGATTTGAGGCACAATCAGTACTACCTTCCTAAATCATCTTTAGAGAAAACAAAGAACATCCGTTTTTTTTCCTGCACACATGGTTTGGAAATCAATTTTGAATATACATAATGTCCTGTACAGGCTTCTCCTTTTTCCTACTTATTATTACTATTATTACTACTTAGCCATATGCACTACCGATTTGGAGATTGCCAGAGATTTTAGGTAAGGCATCTTTACTGAGGTAGTCAAAAAGATTACATTAAGACAGAGAGAATATGCACTGATGTAAAGGGAACTGTTCTCACACAGCTGCTCATTCTTAACACTAAGTGTTTGGTTTGTTAATTAGGATCAGAGTTCAATGTCAGAGAATCGGGGGTTCACTGAGGAGGTCGTTCACTGTGATCGCTCGTATCGCTGCTCTCATCATCCCCGTCCATGCCCAGCTGCTCAAAGTCATCGTCATCTACCTCGCAATCCGCATCCTCTTCTTCCTGAGTCAGATTTTGCTGCAAAGCCTCAAGTTCCAAAAAGCGCTTTAGAAGTGCAGAAAGTGCCTCCACATCACTTAAAAACAAGTCATAAACACAGTTTATTAAAATGTTGCATGTTGTTATACTACTTATTCTACCTACCCACAGCTTATGCTACCAAACTCATACGACTTATTTCAGATCAAAATGAATGAGAATGTTCATTGCAATTTGGCATACAGTTTTAACCCACATCAAGATGTCTGCTTTTGTACTAACCTGCGTCCACTAAGAGTTGCGTTCTGAGTGAGAGGATGCGAGAATCCGGTAGCCATCCGAAGCACCAGCACATAGCCTGTCCCCAGGTACCGCACCTTCTCCTCTTGAACGCTTATATCACGCAAGTGCCGCAAATCCAGCAGCACTGAAACACATACAGTGACATTTTGCAATATTGCTGCTTTGCCAATAATGTGTTTTTACAGTTAGAGAGAGTGGAATTCACACCTTTTTCTTGTCCTTTTTTCCACAAAGTGAGTATCACTGCATACAGACTGAAGGTTTTCAGTTCAATCACACCATTCTGTTTGTCAAAAGATGCCTCCTGTAGACAAATAAACATCGCTATAATTTCCTAAAGTAATGTGTAACTTAAACATTAAACTTAAACAGTGTGTGATCAAACTTGTCATCATGTGTCTCTTACTTCCCACTCCTCCATGTTTTGTAGGGCAACAAATATGCAGCCGGTTACGTAAAAGAGCTTCCATAACACACTGTCTACAGGATGAAACAAAAAAAAGGCTGTTAAAGAAATAAACCAGAACCATCTTTTGAAATGCTTTCAATTTACACTTGGCGGTCATTTTTGACAGGTCCACCTAGATAGACTTTGCAGGAATACAATTACTGAGCACTAGACACTTTATTAGACACCCACACCTTCCTGTTGCATATTGTAGGTGTACATTTAGTGACTGTAGCATATTTATCTGTGTATGTTTTTCAGACTACTGCACTAATATAAGTAGGTTATGTTGAGTTGGTTTAAAATCTGTTTAAAATCCTACCCACACCAATGCACCTGATACATTTACAGCATTTTGGCAGACGGTCTTATCCAGAGCGACTTACATTATCTCATGTTCATACAACTGAGCAATTGAGGGTTAAGGTCCTTGCTCAAGGGCCCAACAGTGGCAGCTTGGTGGACCTGGGATTCGAACTCACAACCTTCCGGTTAGTAGCCAGACACCTTGATCACTAGGCTTGCCAATACCATATACTCTTTTCATTCATATAAATCGGGCGTGGTCAGTAATTGTATATGCACTTTTGTTTATCGCTCTGGATAAGGGAGTTTGCCAAATTGCATAAATGTAAACGTGAACGCAAAATGTACTTATGTGGTAAGCCTACATGAGACGGCAGTATAAACAATCATACATGATTTTTTATATTTTCATAGTTACCTGAACTGTAATATGCTGCTGCCAGGCCAACCGACACAATCCCTGTATAAAGACGAGTAAAACAGCAAGTGTCACTTACACAAAATATGCAGTTCCTTGTAAGCAAATTACACAATGTCAACTTCCCGTCCATTCATACCAACTAACAGAGACCAAGATCGAATCCCTGGTGATCTTTTCAAATGCAGTAGATCAGATGTGTGCTTCTCAACCACCATGTACACCATCTGTAAACATAGATGTAGGTTTTCAGAAGAAATAACACGAATAAATGCATCAAAATTGCACAATTTCCTGTTTAACAGAAAGTATTTGATTTCATTTCACTGCATGAGACCTATTCATTTTAAACCTGAATTAGTTTTACAACAAAGTACACATGCATGCAGTTCATGGGACACATGGACCACCGTGTAGTTTAAGACCTTATAAACTGTAAACACTGAGTATGATGGGATGGACAACACCCTCACCATGACAACACGGAACAGACATGCTGAAACCAGAAGTACATCAAAACAAATACCCACCTTGTCAAATCTATAAAGTGTCCGTGAATCGAAATGTTCTGATCCGTGAAATAACAGACTTTATAATGATGTTTATTGGTTCATACGTTTCTAGAAATGCACTTGAGGGGATTCCCAACTTCCGCCAAAGCCCGACCAATTCTGATTGGATAATGACATTTTGAAGCTCCTCCTACTCGAAGCTCCGCCTATACATATTTTAACGGAAAGGTGTAACGGTTGTTGTCCAAACGTAGTCCTACGTAGTGCGCTACAATGTTAGCCCCCTGTTCACTCTTCAAGTGCACTCGAATAAGGAGTAAAAACTGATTAGGGATTTAACCCATGCTACAAAGTAGTCTATACTCAAGTCTAAACTCTTCCTAATAAATAATTTGTGCTTGTTTTTTTGCTTTATACAGACCTATTTATAAAACGGATACTTTTCCTACTGTAGTTCATTTGAAATAATAATAATAAAAAAAAAAACTTTGTTTTTGTTTTCCTGAAACAATGACGTAGATGCGCACGAGAAGCGATGCGGATTTGCGCATGCGCGCTGTGAGAGCTAAAGGACAATGAAGTGTGATATTGTTTCAAGGTATCATGGAGTTCCTTATATATGTATCTATTTTCTTTTAGCGTATTTCGATGAGTCCGAATGAGTTAGTAGTTATTTATCTCTCGACCATGTGACTGTAATCTCTGAACTTCTTTATGCAGCACATTTGGACCTTGGTCAGTTCACGTGTATAGAGTTGCATTGGGTTTGTTTTAATGTCTCTTTCCTCTGAACTGGATTTATTTACTGTGAGAAGAGGAAGCTGACTGATTTAAAGTCTAACCGGGATCTAAAACCTTGTGCTATTGGTTCTTACTCGAGGAGCAGCAGCTTTATAGGTAACAAACCCAAACCTTGCTACTATTTTATTTTCCTTATAATTAAACATCTTTTCCTTATAATTAACCAGTAACTCAGCTTAAGACACCCATATCCAGATTGTCTTACAATTTATTTCAATTTATACAACTGAGCAATTGAGGGTTATTAAGGGCCTTGAGCAGTGGTAGCTTGGTGGACCTGGGATTCGAACTCAAAACCTTCTGGTCAGTAATCCAACACCTTAACCACTAGGCTAAATGATAATCCCTAGAAGATGAAAAGATACTCAATCACCTTGCTTCCCCCCATTCCTGACAGAAGCAAAACAGCAATCATGGTCGAACATAACGTGGGAACCTTTAATCATCATCCTCTTGCTTTCGGTTTTGTCTTAATATATGTTTTATGTGATGGCGGTAAGGGTCTGGGTAGCACTTTCTCCTTCCCTTAAGATATTATTACTGAGTAACTTTAAAGGATTTAAAGTCTTATAACATAATGAATGAAGGCAAAGGTGTAGTTTCAGCCCTGACTTTGAATTCCACTGTTAAATGAAAAGATTTCTGTCACATCACTTTTGCTTCTTTATTTTCAGGGATTTCATGCACAATGTCTGAGGTTACCATCACAAAGAGAAAGGAAAAATGTGAAAATTGCACTAAACAGGTAATACGGTTGGCCTGAAAATATTCTAACGTTACAAAATCCATTTCCACAGTCATCAGTGTGGCACAGTGAAATGCTTCTTCTAACAATTGTCCTTAATTTTGTTTTCTAGTGCAAGAAGAAACAGGGTGATGAAGCTGAGAGTTTACAGCAGGATGGAGATGTTGCCAATGGAGAAGTGATGTTTATTTCTTTAAATATCTTAATAATCTGTAGGAATGGACTCATTCTTATTGGTCTGATTTCTATAATTAGAATCTGTTACTTCATGCTTGCCAGATGGCTCGTGTGTAAATATTTTGAATCGGTTATTACCATTTGTGTTTAATTGGGAATCAGATGTCTATGTACATGTATGTTCAAGGATATATGTTCAAGGAAAAGTCCTACTTTCTCGGTCTAACCTAGTTGGCATGATGTATTTTCCAGGTGAGCGGTCAGCCTGTGTTGTTGAGTGCGTGTCTCTCCTGTGACGGCTGTGTGACCGAGGAAGAGAACCAGAAAATCTCCCAACAGAGCCTTCAGGAGATCAACCGTGTACTTGCACTGAATAAGGTAGGAGACAACTTGGAGTGTTGCCATAAAGTCTGTCCATAAAGCCATGTCAAGATGTTTCTGACATGATCAGAGCTCATGTTGTTGTTTGGTGTGTTTGTGTGTGAGACAGAAGTGTGATTCCTCGAAGCACAAAGTCCTGGTGGTGTCTGTATGTCCTCAATCATTGCCATTTTTTGCTGTGAAATTTCATCTGGACCTCCAGGCAGCTGCCCAAAAGCTCTGTGGTTTCCTAAAAAGTGTGGGTGAGTCTGTCTGCCATATCGGTGCCCCTCGTCTAACCTTTACTCAACCACTTTTATTTTGAATAATAAGTGCACGTGGCAGTGCTTGACACTTACAGGATCCAGTGATCAGTGGCTCAATGGTGAGGATTTACTTCCAGTTGGAAATCTAGAAATGTTTTATCTTTGTCTTCAGGAATGAAATATGTGTTTGACACAACAATGGCTGCTAGCTTCAGCATCCTGGAGAGTAAGAGGGAGTTTGTTCAGCGCTATCGACGCAGGCATAGCGATGTCCATGCTATGCCAATGTTCACCTCCTCGTGTCCAGGTAAATTGAATGGTGAATGTGGTGATGTTATGTTTATACTGTATGTGTTGCCATGTATTAGTCATTTTGGGGGGACGTCATGGCCTAATGGTTAGAGAGTCTGACTCCTAACCCTACGGTTTTGGGATCGAGTCTCGGGCCGGCCACGACTGAGGTGCCCTTGACCAAGGCACCGAACCCCCCCCCAACTGCTCCCCGGGCACCGCAGCATAAATGGCTGCCCACTGCTCCGGGTGTGTGTTCACGGTGTGTGTGTGTTCACTGCTGTGTGTGTGCACGTTGGATGGGTTAAATGCAGATAACAAATTCTGAGTATGGGTCACCGTACTTAGCCGTATGTCACTTCACTTCACTTTCACTTTCACTTATAGTACAACATTCAGATATAATCATATTGTCTTTAAATAATTAGTCTTTCCTGGATTTGAGACATTTTGTATGTGTGTGTGAGAGAGAGGGAGAGGGAGAGGGAGAGAGATGAGCATGCACTCTTTTTTGGGGGGTGTGGCTGAGATGAGATAGACAAGGCATTCTGCTGTTGTGAGATAAATAACATTTTAGTCTCACACCCTTTCATTGAGTGAGTCAAAATTCCACCTCTGTAAAATTATTTTATTTATTTCTTCATTTCTTGTACAGAACAAAATCTTAAATCCTTTAGCCATACGTTAGCTTAGCGGTAATGTGTTTTCCAGTCATAGGATTTGTTTGCCCAGAAATTTAACAGGCAAAGCTTATACTGTAATAATGTTTAGTGAGCTAGATAAGTGCATTAATGCAGATACAAAGAGTCAGAGACCATAATGGGTCCTAGTTATTGTTGATGAAGCCCGTTACAGATAGAAAAAAGTGTTTTTGTGTGGTGAGGCCTTAGATTTGATGGACCACAGCCTTCACTTGGTTTGGAGTGAATCAAAAAGATTGTCTCCAGGATGAGAAAGTGCAGTGCAGAAAGCTCCAATGCAGGGTCATCCATGATCATTGTCTTATTCAGGATAAGAAAAGTATCTGATATAACAGATCATCTAGGTATGAACTATGGTGTTTTTTTTCCATCTGTTTCACCAGACCACACATTTAATCTTGTTCCAGGTAGCTGGGCATCTGATTTGTCCACCACTATACACATATCATTTACATTTACAGCATTTAGCAGACACTCATTCTCACAATCATTTTGTATTTCAGTTTATACACCTGAGCAATTGAGGGTTAAGGGCCTTGCTCAGGGGCCCTGCAGTGGCAACTTGGTGGACCTGGGATTCGAACCAATGACCATACTGATATCATACTGAGAATAATGGTCATTTCCTGACAGTGAACACTGAATAACTGATTCAGCTGCCCTGTGCTGGGATAACTAACTGGTCGAGTGTGTGTGTGTATGCTTTATTAGGATGGATCCGTTATGCAGAACATGTGTTGGGAAGTCTGGTCACTCCGCACATCTGTACAGCGAGGTCACCTCAGCAGGTCATGGGCTGTTTGGTCAAAGAATACTTCGCCAGGCAGCAGGTTAGCTTCCTGTAGATTTACAGTGATCCCTATGTGCAAAAATACAGCTGAGTGAAAGTCTTCCCTGGATTTAATATTTGAACCTGTTGGATTACCATTAGTTATTATTAATGATCTTTTATACAAATATCTGAGTCTCGAATGGGCACCTTTTCACTGAAATTGGCAAGTTGAAAACTGGAAAAACATTGCTTGATCTTTTTCTAATTGTTATCTGTCAAATCAGAATTTGTCAAATCTACCACAGTTGTAAAGATTGGTTATTTGAGCTACGGTTGCCATCCTGTTGGCTCAAACCATTCCCTCTGTTATCCTCCGAACCCTCTCATGCGTTGTTACCCATTGCCACTGACTGGATGCCAGATCAGCAATTTTATGAAATTCTTAACAGCCATTCTTGCACCACCAGTGGTCAAAGATCATTTTTACTCCAATCTAATGTATAATGAGAAACATTAACTGAAGCTCTTGACCTTTATCTGCATGATTTTAAGCACTGTGCTGCTGCCTTATCATGTACTGCATGATTCCTAATAAAGTGGCCACGTACAAATACATTATGTAAGGGAGATGGTGTAGATATAAATGTATGCTATAAGTTGTTTTTTTTTTTCTTTGCTCGAAACACACCGCAGTGAGTTGCCTAGCATCATGCCAGATTAATTGTGGATTTCTTGGGAAGTGTACTGGCCGCCTGAATGAATCATGTGTTGTGCCTTTATCAGAAACTGAGCCCTGAGCAGGTGTTCCATGTGGTGGTGGCTCCTTGCTTTGATAAAAAGCTGGAAGCAGTGAGAGAAGAGTTTTACAACAGTTTGCTTCAGATCAGAGATGTGGACTGTGTGCTTACATCAGGTACGAGACCCAAACATCTATGCTGTTCATCTAAACATTAGACATACTCTGGATCTTCTGAGTCACTACAACGTGTTTTTTTTTCTTTAATAATGTCCTTCACCTATGCCTTGTTAGGTATTATGTCTGGGGAACTGTAGCCTTTGTAACACTCGTGGGTAATTCAAGGTTATTAAACTGGTTAAACTAGAGGAATAGATAATTATTAGTCTTACAGTATTAGTCTTACAGTCTACGTCAGTAATCGAATATATACAAAACTTTTTATCACAGATTACACAGATAATTTATGCTAGATCTGAATGAACAGAAAGACAGTCACATTTAAGATTCACATTCAAAGACCAGTTTGACTTATTACTATCATCTGCATTCTCTTGCTGTTGAAGACATCCAGACTGTGCTCTCAGTAATCAGTGGATTAGTTGTCTTTGTTACAGAGAGGAAGATGAAGTGAACCGGTCGTGTGCTATTATAGGAAAATAATATAAAATAATCAAAAATGGCTGCCGGACAAGTTTCTTATAGAGAGTTTTAAACGTTGAATAAACATCTGGTTTGACCATAGCAATGTGTCTACAAAACCAAATAATCCATTAGTAATCGGATTGATGGCTCAGTCAGATTCAGAGACATGGTGTAAACACCTCGATTGGGCTAATCCACTGAATACAGTAGGACAAAATTTGGCATGTAAATTAATATTTGAATTGGATTGCAAAGAATAGGATATATTTTAATAGTACTTTCTGGAAGCTGCGATCAGATTTAATTTATTGGGACTGATGGAAATTGGTGCATGGACATCATGTATACATACCTAACATTTGTACAATTTTCTTAAATACCAGTGCTTAATGATACATTTATTATTAGACTTATATTTTTTATAGAACCCTCTGTACAATATAGAACCCTCTGTTAATGTGAATGAAATTCGAATTGAAATTGAATTAGAATGAGTGATTTAATATAAACTTTTACATTCATGTTACAGCAACACTACATTCAGAGCTGCTGATTTCGAATATGCTTATTCGAATCAACTTTCTGACCCGATTCAGCCCTGTGCCATAATTGCACTCATGTCACTACGTAACTTGTGTTCTTGTATATAATTAAAGCTGAACCTCTGTTATTAATAGTAATATAATAGTATTATTATTACTATTGTTATTATTATTTAATTTTTTTTTTTATTTTAGTGGAAATTCTGCACATGATGGAGCAGAGTAATGTCTCTGTGGACGATGTTGAACCTCTTCCTCTGGATCATGTGTAAGTGTGTAAGATTACCAAACGTTTGCTGTGGTTATTGTTTGTACTGAGGAAGTAACACAGCCTGGAGCATTGAGGCAGCTTCCTTATTTGTAATTGATTAGCCAAGCCATGTTCGGTCTTTCTTACGCTTACCGTTGTGTTGTTCTGGAATCATGGAGCTAATCTAATCTAAGTCGATGTCATCTAATGTCTTGTATCTTGGGTCTCCAGCACTAAAGAATTGATGACAGGATATGAAAACAGTGCAGATTTTACTTTTGGACAGTTTCTTTAAGCATGATGGAATCGGTGTGCTTTATAGTAGACGTCTGTGCTGAAAAAGAGACCGGATAATCGACGTCTCAGTAGAGTACTAAGTTTACCTTAATGTAAGATGATGCGTCATTGATTCATGCTTTGATTTTGAACACGACCATTCCTCATACAATTCATAACTCATCATTTTATAACATCTTAGTGTTGTTTTAACAGCATGTTTTACCATTTTGTTTGTGTGAGAGACAGGTTTGGCGAGATCACTGACACAAAGTTGATGAGGCACGATGGTCGAGGATCCGAAGGCTTTCTAGAGCACATTTTAAAATATGCAGCTAAAGAGCTCTTTGGCTTGGATGTTAATGAAATCATATACAAGACCCTCAGGTGAGTCAAGGAGTCATCTAGAAAATTGTATATAAATGGCAAATGCAGGGTACTATACATTTAGTTCAAGTTGCGACATATACGTTTATCTGTCATCATTTTCTGCCATGTGCTGCATTTCTGCTAGGAACCGAGACTTCCAAGAGGTGGTGCTAGAGCGTGACGGAGAGACGCTGCTTCAGTTTGCTGCAGTCTACGGTTTCCGGAACATTCAGACTCTGGTGCACCGCATGCGGAAAGGCAAACTACCCTACCATCTAGTGGAAGTTCTGTCCTGTCCTGGAGGTATGAATATATTTCAGTGTTAAAACTGAGTTATGGATAAAAGCCAAGGAACTTGTTTTAATTTATTTTGCATGTGAAGGATGTTCAGTTCAATTATTACAGGAAAAATTCAGAAACATCTTCAAGAGTGAAATAAAACTGGCAATCAGAATAATGTACACATTACAATTATATTAAATGTTTGTTTTTATCAAGTATAAACAAATAAAATACGTATTTATGCAAGGCTTTATGTATGTGGTCTGATACTTTATGGATCTCACGAGCACCTTCTGTTTAGGATGCCAAAAAATGTTTAAGCTTAATGTGAAGATGTTTATTATAACATGTTTGTTACATTTATTTGGGAAGTGAAATAAAAAGGGAGGCAAGTCATTTCATTAGTGAAAATGCTGTATGAATTTAAAATCTCAAACGTGTCAAAACCTCTCTGATAACAGGCAGTACATTTCCGTTCAGCATTGAAATGTTTACATTGCCCTGCTTAAACAGTTCTTCATGACTTCTTTGTTTGCCAGGGTGTATGAGTGGGCGTGGACAGGCAGAGGGAGAAGGAGGAAGGCCTGATCGTGCTCTAGTCCAGCAAATGGAGGAAGTGTACAGCACGCTGTCCGTCCGGCTTCCTGAAGCCAACCCTGTAATCCAACGACTCTATGAGGACTGGCTAGAGGGAGAAGACTCTCCACATGCCCAACTGACTCTACACACTCATTACAGCAACCACACACAGTCCTCCCCAAACACCCTCGGCCCTGATATACAGTGGTGATGGAGGCCTGAAAAGGGACCTGTTTTATCTCTGTATATTAAAGCAGAGTTTCACATCAGGCAAACAAATGGATCCTACAAAAGTTTAGGATGTGGCTTTAAAAGACATCCTGTTATAGGAGTCATGTAGCAGTCAATCACATGTGCTTTTTGTTAGGTTGTGTTCCTGAACATCAATGAATTATAAGGGATATAATGATATTGTGTGTCTTTTAATCTTAGACTAAAATTCTTCTGCACAATCACATAAAACCATAAATAAATTAATCATAGCTTTGGAATACATGACTCTTAGTGCCTGTCTGGGATTGTTCTGAAAATAACAAAGTGCTAAACCGATTATTGGTGCCACAGCATAATAAAAATGTATTCATTGAAATAATTAATCTTAGAATAATTTGTTTATTTTAATATAAAACTATATGGTTTATTAACCAAAAGCCAGTTGCTTGTCCTGGAAAATGCTGTTATTTTAATTTTATCAACAAGGGAGCTACAATACTTGCCTTACTCAAGTATGTTCGAAAATGTTTGCATACCATCAGAAAAAAATAAAGAAAAGATAAAATAATGTAATGCTGACTTCAAAAGTTTGTATATCCCTTTCTGAATGTGTATAAAATGTTATTTAATAACCTGTATGCCTGACTGGCTCCAGTTGTTTTGTATTCAACAGCCATCGAATCCTCCGCTGTAAAATTCTTCTCCTTTCTTCTTGAATCTTTTCACAACTCTGCCAGACAGATCAGGTCTGGAGAAGAAATAGTTATATTCTTTTTCAACTTCTGTTTAATGTCTTTGGTGGTTGAAAATTAATTCTGCATATGCCCACATGATGGCAATGTGCTTCAATCTACTCCTGGCCTAGCAAGAACCTGGGTTTGAATCACTTTTTTAATAGACAGCAGGTTCTTATTAGTGGGCTGGATTTATCATGGATTGTTTACCATTGAACTTTCTTTTTATTTGTCATGCTCTTTGATTAAGCTGACCTTTATCCTTTAGGTACTCACCAGTATACCTAAAGTTAAACAGACTGTATGAGAAAGCGTAGTGTTCACTTTAATTTCTATTTGCACAAGCTTAGATTTCACATTGTTGCCACTATGATGCCTATTATAAGTGCACTGAATAACAGATGGCACAATATGCACCTGAGCACACCCTATTTGTTCGATTGATGCTGGATTATAAATTGTGTGGGGTGTGTTATCTGAACCCTAGCCAATGACTCAAGATAATGTGTATCTACTACCAGTATCTGCCTTTTTCTGCATTGAAATGCTAAACATCTGTGTCGATGTAGAGACTCTGTGTAAAACGATTCTATATAAAGATTAAGATCTCAAGTCAGTGATTTATTCTTATATGACTTATCTAATGATAAAATTCACACGTGGCTTGGTTACACATTAAGTTAAATGACCCTTAATTTGATCCTGAGTTCTTGATCTCCATTTAAATGACCTGTCAGAACTTCCTACTGAAAACCCTAAGCAATTAAAAAATGAGTAAGGTGCAGTAAGGTTAAATGTTTGCATCCCCATTGCCCTTCTGTAGTTAATGTATTGAAAGTGTAAACCTATTACAGATCTGGAGAAGATCCAGATGTTTATGGAACAAAGAGTGGAAATATAGCTGGAGAAGAAAAAATCCTTAACAAGTCCCAAGTGGTAAGTGGAGAAAAATCTACATTTATATTATATGAATTTTGATGATTTAACTGTTACTTTTTGACTGTTAAATGATGTTAGGTTGTGCAAATATTTGCAATCAATTGGAAGTAATAAGTATTTAGTTCTAAATAAATAATATTAATATTTATTTATTATGTATTTATTTTCGTTTATTATTTTTAATATACGAAAATAAATACATAAATAATATTGATATTTATTTATTATTTGTGTTTATTATGTATTTTTTAAAATATGTTTAAAAATAAATAATAAATAAAAATAAAAAAAACATTATTAATGTTTCTTTATTATTTATTTTTATTTATTATGTAGGTATTATTTTTTAATATATTGAAAATGAACAAATAAATAAAAATAAATAATAATATTTATTTATGTATTATTTAATTTTTACAATATATTTAAAAATAAATAAATAAAAATAAATAAATTATATTAATATTTATTCTTTATTTATTTGTATTTATTATATATGTATTATTGTTTAATATATTGAAAATAAACAAATAAATAAAAAATAACTAACATTAATATTTATTCTTTCTTTCTTTATTTATTTATTTATTTATTTATTTATTTATCATATATTTTAATAAATATATAGCTCTTCCAGAACGTTCAATTTCTTTCCTTCCTGTTTTTTATTTATTCATACATACATGCATCGATTATATACAAACTAAAAACAAACTAAAAAACAAACAAAAACACACACAAACCCAACAGGCCACATCACAAGTGAAACGTCATTGGAGACATGGGGTAAGTACCAGACTATTTCTGCTATGGTTGTTTGTAGAGTAGAATGTGAGATCTGATTGGTCGGTTTTCCTGTCAGTCATACTTACGTCACGTCGCTTTTAAGCAAAGCCGCGTTTAGACACTTGACGAGCGTGAAGCGCTTCTTACAGTAAGTCGAGCAACTTAGAGGAAGTGTCACACGTCCTCCTTCACACGTCCACACTGACTACATGGGAACTTTTCCCTGTGAAGTGAAGAGTGTGTAAGTAAAGTTTCCTCCTGCAGTAAGTCAGTTGTGTTGTACAGCGATGTCCGGAGAGCTGAGGCCCAGACTGTGTGTGTTAGAGAAGGGCAGTGACGGTTACGGTTTCCACCTGCACGGGGAGAAGAACAAAGTGGGGCAGTTCATTCGCCTGGTGGAGCCCGGGTCCCCGGCCGAGACCTCGGGGCTGAAGCCCGGGGACAAGCTGGTGTTCGTTAACGGTGACAATGTGGATGGGGAGAGCCACCAGCAGGTCGTGTCCCGGATACGAGGTGTAACGGGGGCGCTGGAGCTGATCGTCGTGGACGCTGACACAGCTGAGTATCTCAGGAAACACAACCTGGAGTGCAGGAAGGAGTTCGTCAGGGAAGGAGTGCTGACATCAGGAGACCGAGTGGACACCGCCGCACAGGACAGGAACGGAACCGACAGGGACCCCAGCCCTGTCCCTGCCTCTGTCCCTGCTCCTGCCTCTGTTCCTGTCCCTGCTCCTGCTCCTGTCTCTGCCTCTGTCCCTGCTCCTGCCTCTGTCCCTGTCCCTTCTCCTGCCTCTAACGGAGACATGGGCCTCGACACACTCAGCCTGAGCTCCAAGGTAAACCTAAATCACACACGTTTTAATATCCGTCTTGTCCTGCATGTAGCTTTCTGCGTCACAGGGTGAACACATGGGGTACATCTTAACTACAGATGGCAGATTTTTTTGCCACCCTGAAATACACACCACATCCCTGACCTCAGTTCACTCCTCAGACAACTTTACTATCAAACATAATGAATCTGAATGTATAAAATAGTGTTTGACAGATTTATGGAGTATTCATGGAAACGACGCACTCAGTTTCTTTTGTGTTGACATTTATACATTTAAACCTAATAAATCAGATATACTGCAAATGCTCTGTTCTGTGTGTGAACAGCTTTAAACTGCAAAACAGTTAAAAAAAACAAATAAAATAAATAAACAGGACTTTATAGGGGACACTAAAAATATAGGTGCACAGGAATAAATACTGGGATGTAAACTCTATATAAAACTCTGACACCTGTTGATACTTTATTTATCCTGACATTAATATATTTTTACATTCGCATGATATAAACATCCTGACTTTATATCTTTGTGTGCTACCAGACTGTCATCTAATCGCCTAATTAGCAGAGATGGGGGACTCGAGTCATATGACTTGACTCGAGTCAGACTTAAGTTGCATATTTGAGACTTGAGACTTGCTTGACAAATATTAAAAAAAGACTCAACTTGACTTTGACTTGAAATTAATGACTTGAGACTTGACTCGGACTTGAGTTAAATGACTCAGAGATGGGGGACTTGACTTGACTCGACTTAACTTTGACTTGACATTCATGACTTGAGACTTACTTGTGACTTGCACATGTGTGCCTTACTCCCACCTCTGCTAATTAGTGTCATGTCATAATATTATATTATAATATATACGTTATATATAGTTATAATATATTAAAGTATATTATTATTTATTATTTTTATTGTTGTTAGTATTATTATTATTTATTGTTCTTCTTCTTCTTCTTCTTCTTCTTCTTCTTCTTATTTTTTATTACATTTTTATTTTTATTTGTTTATAAATTTAGACTGCAGATATTCTGCCATTTTTGAGTTTTTAACAAAACAATGTCTGTGGTAGGACCTCAAAAGATACAGCAACAATCCAAAAGCGGTGTCTAAAGTTTGTTTCAGGTGGCAGATGGATAATTTAAAACATGCTGATGCAAAACTTTTTTCTGCTTTCATGCCCCATAATTATTGTGTGTAAGTGAAAGCAGTAAACTTCACCACTAACACTACATGAGTCTTTATTTTTATCTCAGGGACCGACGCATGTTTGGCTTGTTAGACAGCCAGAGTTACATTTCTGGAGTTAAATGCACTATATGTGTTCCTCTGTGGGACTCAGAACCACAAAACTACAAAATAATAATGATTGATGGATTGTGACTATGATGTGTGTGTGTGTGTGTGTGTGGAGTACTTTTTCTTCTCCTCCTGAGTAGGAGCTGTCACTGCTTGTACACTAGCAGTCACAACTTTGATGTCTCAGCTCTTAGAATGGTTTTACTCATTTTTACATTTTATTGTAAAATAATACTACGGAAATGTATCTGGTGCATGGTGGCTTAGTGGTTAGCATGTTTGTATCATACCTTTGGGGTAGGGTTTGATTAATTCCCTCGTTCCCTTCCCTCTCCCTCGTGTTGGTAGAGTTTGCATGCTTCGGGGGTTTCTTCTCCAGTCCAGTGTTGTGACATCTCTAAATTGTCTCTGTAACGTGTGAGTGTGTGTGGTATGGAATGACCTGCTCTGAATCACTTGAGATACGTTTCAGGTTCCAGGTGTAGGGTAAGTGGTACATAAAATGGATGGCAGGACATTTAACAAGATAAAAGTGTTAAACAAGTATAAACTATTCTGTATTTTAAACTGGTAACAGTATATGTGATGAAGCTCTGCACATTCCTGGCAATCCATTTACATGAACAGCTTCAACCAGCATTTATTTTTCGGTTACAGATCTTCACTATGTTTTTGTGGCAAAATGTAGGAATAAAACAAAACAAGGTCCTAAACCCACATTTTATTCCTCTTATACCAAAGCAGTTTTGATGCGAACAATGATTTTCTTATTTTATTAAAAAAGATTTGTCATTTTTAACTATTACAGTTGCATTTAATCTCATAAAACATCTGCAAAACACCTTAGTTCCTGTTCTCACACAGGTCAGCCATAAATGTTCATTCCCTTTAAAGTGATTAAGACAAAAAAAATGCAGCTTGTCATGTTCTCCTCTTTGAGAGCTACTCTCCTTCTTCCGGAAAACTTAAAGGAAGCAGATTTACCTCCACTAAAACTACAGACTCTTTCCAAATGTGATGAATAAACATCTCCTCCCAGACAATATCAGCATATAACTGAATGTCCACTATATAGGTTTTGGTGTAAGTATGAAAAAAGATTACTCTAAGGAACCGTGTTAGTACATGTGCATTAATATAAACCTGGGAATTACTGTCTGAGCTGCTGTTTTTAAAATGAACTCAACACCTTCTGACCAGAATTGAGCATTCAGTAGTGTGTTGGGTCAGGCGTGTCCTGAAGCTTAGCTGATGGCTTATGACAAGATGACAAGATACAGACTGAACACTTATCAGGCATTACAGAGATAAAGCTAGCAGTTTCTGCCAACCTTTGGACCCTTTCTTAAGGAATCTTCAGCATGATGAGTTGTGCGTCATCCTTAAGATTTCGGGAATTTGGTGGTACAAGGTTGTAGAACTTCACGAAGGGAGCAGAAAATGTCTTAGATATGACTTTCCCACTGATTTATTTATTTTTTCTTTTCCCCTGGTGTCTGAATAAACGATGCCTTTCGTTCAAGTGTGCCCTGACATTTCTGAAGGATTAGCTGGAATTCCTTTCGATTCAGGATTCAGGAGAGCTGACACAAAGCCCTTTTTTAAGTTGATGTCTTATTGGCAACCGCATCATGAGAAAGTTCAGTTACTTTAGCAAGAGTGGAACAAATCAAATCGCTTTAACATCACGTGGAGGCCACGTAGTTAACGTTTTTATTGCATGCTGAATGTATTTGTTCCACTGATGAACCATGGACAGCTAGGCTTTGTGGAAACCATTAGCTGTGCAGGTAAAAAGACCTGTTTTATTGTTGCAGCCGTCAACATGGCACACACAATTTCAAAGTGCTTCCAACATGCTAGGACATTTCTAAAACATACGATAATGCAGCAAATAATACACTTCCTAACTCATACGACATTTACAGCAATTTAGATTAAGTCGGAAATGTCAGTGTTCATTACACTGACTATAAAGAGACGGAAGGGCAATAAAAAACAGAGGCAATCTCCTTACTATGTAGAATTAGATCTGAATGCTATTTTAAAATACTTTTAACAGCCACTGCAAACACCGCATTCTGAGCCGTGCTGGTTACTCTTTCACAGAATCGTTTAGCAACGTATCTATCAATGTATCACTCTTGTTCTGACTAGAAGAGAATCTTTAACCTTCGAGCCGTAGTGCAGAAGATGCTCGGTTTTTACAGCTTAGGTTGTCACAATTGAACTTTGTTATTCATCAGTGAAATTAGTAGAGACCAGAACGTGTAAAGGCAGTTTAACAGTTTAGTCTCTTGGTTCATATAAAAAGTGCATCACTGCAAATCCCTAGCTTCAGGGACAAGCAGATTTCATCATCCTGGGTTTTCCTGGTGGACAAATAGGTTCAGCAACCAGTGAATAGAACTCAACTCAACAACGAATAGAACTCATGCTTCTTGTTGATATTTCGAAAAACAAAATCTTCATTTGGTGTGTATGTTTAAACAGATACACAGTGAATGCTAAATGAAAGAGACAGTAAAGTGATGGCCCAGGGGTATTATTAAGCTTGTCTAAGCTGATTGTAAGGTACACAGCCATTAGCTAATATCTATTTGATGTTTGTGCCCAAGCACATTATGACTCCTAAACTCACTCTCAGACATCGCTAACAGTTAAAACCAGGTTAAATATTACACAAGTGAAAGTTTCTCCATGTGGAGCATTGTATATGAACATTTCATCCAAGCAATTACCGAAAGTGTTTTTGAAATCCTCATCATCCTTGAATGACTCCTTTGTTGTTGGTTTTCTCTCAAACTCTTGCATTTTATGCTTTTCTTTTTTCTTTTGGGATCATTCAGAAGTGAAGCCTGTGAATGGGCCATCCTCAGAGTGGCTGCCCATTTAACTCACACTAAGCCCCCTTTGTTTAAAGCCAACCCCAGTGGGGTGCTATTTGCAAAGTGAGATGAGTTTTTGGTGCGGAACTTGCACACACACACACACACACACACAGAGTTTTGTGTTGTTAAGCCATTTTTCTGGCCTAATTCACAGAACAATCTGGAATACTGTAATATTGTAAAAATAAATGTTTGTCAAATTCTACTGTATGTTGACGAACTGAGTTCAGGCAACTGTTGTCTTTGTAGCCAGTGAGTTTGTATAAGAAGGTGTTTCTGAATTTGAATAGAGAATACATTCGGATGTGTTGTGTGAGTAATTACAGAAGATGAATGCCTAAGATCCTGGAAACTTCCCTGAGTGTTAATCGTTTGCCATGTTGTTTGGAAGACAGAAGTAGAAAAGGTGGCACATGCTATAGAATCAGTTTAATCTCTTAGGCAATTCCTTATCATGTAGTTAAAAAGGGTGTAGCATGTCTCCTGTCAGCAGTCTTAACTCTGCATGGAAAGAAGTTATAGACTAATCACTTATTAGCTAGAGAACTGAGGTTCTTAAGATTTTGTGGTATTCTTTAACTGGTGGCTTTAATAATCCATGAAACAAACTTGGACTGTTCAGTTTTGATTAAAAAATGTTTTTACAACTACCTTGTGTCATAGTGCTGTGTGTATATGTGTGTGTGTCTGTGTGTGTGTGTATGTAGAGTGATGCTCTTTACAGCACATTGTGATCACTAAGTTGAGGTGCTTATTGTTCACACCAGTTAACCAGTAATTTTCATGACTAGCTACTTTGACTTTGCAGCAGATGCTATGGTCTCGTATAGGTTTGAGGAAGGGAGAGAAAGCACATTTAGAAAAAAACCACTTCCTGCAATACATGGTTAGCGTTTTCCTGCCAGTAAATTGTTTGTTTTCAAAGACAGAAAGAAGTAGGGCGTCACTCACAGATTTTCTTGTTTTTTTTTTTATCAGCTTGTGAATTATCAAATTCTCCTTTGAACCCCGCAATCATTGTGCTTGTATTACAAAAGCCAACATTGAACCATTAAAATCTACTTCTTTGCCTCCACCCCACCTTCAGGCTTCTTACATAAGCTATCAATTGAAGCAACCGAAAGACAGTATCATGAGCTCTCTGAACAAGCTATAAAGTCATTAACCTTTGCTATGATGTTCATTAGGGATGGTGACAGAGCAGCGATCGCTCAATGATCTTGTGGCTCCACGTTTTTTGTTTTTTATTTTGTTTTTTAAATATGTTGAACAGATTTATTCCTGGAAGGAATATGTATCTTAAAAGCAAAGTATTTCACTTGATTAGGCTAATATGAATTTGTGAATAAATGTGTATAACATTTTCAAGGAGGCCATAAGGTTTCTGCTGTAAGGTTGTTTCTGAAGCAATCATGTGATGCCTCGTGTTACTAACAGTTATTTTTACATTCGGCTGTAAGTGAGACCTGCACCATGGTTAACAAATAACCTTAGGCAATATTACATGGATCACATTTTAAATTAACTGCATTCTGTCTGTGCTAAACAATTCAAAAACAAATATGGCAAGGTTTAGTAGTCGCAGGCTCACAACCTCAAACCCTCAAACGCCAAATCCCCCCAAATCCCCTCCAAACTCCTTCCATGTTGCCCTCTTCAACATAATCAAGCTCACAGACATAAACAATTGTCTGTTGTTGCTGTGATTGACAGGGGAGAGGGACTATGCCGTCCATCCCACCCCAAGAGCACAACCAGGCGTACATATATTATTCTATTTCCTGGGTCAACTCGCTTGATTTAAACTCGACAATTCACCAGCCATCCGTGCTGGAGTTGAAGTGGGTGTGTTAGTGTAGGGGAAACACTATACGCCAGAGGTTTCTTCAAAACCGGGTGTGTTCTAGAGATGTAGAATTTGCTTTGAAGTATTCAGGTTTGTTATCTCTGGTAAAATGAATTTGAACAGAGTGATAAAAGCGTTTAGTCACGCACCCGAGCAGTGGTTTGACTGGTTTTCAGCTGACATGGCATCTGGATGAAGACAAGTGCTTACTTATAGAAACTGAGTGTTTACTGTAGTGTTTTTATAAAAAAAAAAAAAAAAAATCCTCCTTTTAACTGACTCCAGTTGACATGGCTCTATGATGTATATTAGTGTTATAAGTTTTAAATAAAAACTAAAATTTAATAATATTTTTCCCAGAAAGATTCCTTCAATTCCTTCTTGCCTGCTGTTACTCTGAATAATGCTTATACTTTCAGGATAACTTGGCTTGAACCCCTCAGAGGGGATCTTTTTAAAGCGGCACGCCTTTTCATTGTGAAACTTCCACGGCAGGATCACAGGCTCGGGATAGACAATGGCTCTGTTTCTAAAGCCCATTATAAACCAGACCTCTTCTCCAGTGCTCAGGAGTAACATGGTCTACAGGATGTAAAAGGTCAACATGAGACTATGCAGGCTGTACAATTCTGTGTATTTTAAGAATAGGAATTTTGTTTATCTTATCAATAACAGACATTGTTGCGTTAAGCTTCTGTGACAGGAAGGTTGTGGGATTCGACAGCAAGACACACAATTACTAACCTGTGAATTCTGCCTCATTTTTAGATCATTTAGAAAGAGCCGTCTTTCAAACGCTCCGCTGTGTCTTTACACATAAAATGTATGGGATTCAACACATTCCTGTTCGTTTTCCTTGTTCAGGTTTGTTACTATTGTTATCTGTAGAGCGGTGGGTGTAATGTGTTCAGGGATGTGTTGGTAGTTCCCCAAAAGCAGAAAAAAATACATGCCAAAACGGAAACAACAGTTTAGTGACCCGCCTCACAAGGACAAACACAACTTTCGAAACCCATATCTGTGGCTTTAGTTCATCACCAGGGGAAATAATAGTGCAATGTTTATTGCAATTGCAATTGCCCACAGCCAGTAGAAATAAGTAATTCTGATAAATTAGGGATAAACGAGCCGATGCTCAGAAACCCAGACGTGTCTGAGCCCTCTGCATGAAGCAGTGCACATGTGTGCTTGGTATAACACTGTTACACTCTGTCAGCCTCTTCACTCCTTGATGACTCGGCAGCTCTACTCCCTAACATCAGCATGCCAGAGAAAACACATGCCTAATTTAACACTCCACTATACCCACATCATTGCCCTGATGGAGAGACCCAAACATTTAAGCTCTCGAAGATTTTTGGTGAAGGCTGCTTTATTTTCACACAACCACAATCAAGTGAGACTTACTGCACAAAAAAAAGCAACAATTCAATAAAATGTTATTTATATAGCCCTTTTTAAAATGATGGGCACTGTCACAAAGCAGAAAAGCAGCTAAAATTGATCCCTAATGAGTAAGCCAGAGGCAATGGAGGCAAAAAAAACCTCTCTGGGATGATATGAGGAACAAATCTTAAGAAGCTATGAGAATCGTGAGCGACACCAGATTCTAAATATTTTCCTTTTTATAATTATACTATATGGTCAAGTCCAGTTGTGTAACTAGGAGCTTTTTATTAGCTCATTTATATGGGCACCAGCATAGTTTATGAGCTCATAATAGTTTTAAAAGGGAGATAAATGAAGCCTTTGAGACTTTATCTGGATGTAAAGAGTATCTTATCACATGCACATTTTCTCAGGGAAACAGGATCAGTCGTCCTCTCACGACACTAAGTGGACGTCATGTTCAGGAGTATCGGCTGCTATCTTCGAACTAAACTGAGCAGATTAGTTAATAGTTTGATGGAATTAAATCATTGTATCATCCACTGTATTTTTTTTAATCTTTTTTGTTGAAGGCTTTGATCTCTGGTCTGTTCATAAACTGAAACAGAATTTCTTTGTGGACTTTAACACAGAAAAGTAAATTACTTAAGTGTATCGTATTTTTTTGCTGTCAAACATTGTGTATTGTCCACTAAGCCACTGTCATGTCTTTTGACTTTTTATGTGTAAATATGAACATAGCAGTATGGGTTCAGGTTCAAAAAATGGACAAGATCTTTAAACAGTATTTAGACACCACAAATGACCTACAGGAGTTCCTTTTTGAAAAATTGCTGTTGAAATTACAGCTTCAGCACATCTATAGTAAGAAGTAATTAGCAGGATTGTGATTCAGTTCTGGCCCAGTCTTCTAGGTGAATTGTTTTCATCCCCCACAGTTACAAACGTTATGATGATTGCTGAAACTGCAATTTCAGGCCATGTGAGCACCTTCATCATCTTTATTATAAACCAGTCTTAAATTATTTTAATTGGAGTTTTGAGGTTGTTCTGATGAAATGTTTATCTACTCCCCAGATTTGGTTGCTTGGCTTGTGAGATTAAACTATTCTTGGTACTAATCCTGGTACATTAGTCCATACACGTTTCCTTTGATGACACAGAATGCCTCCGTAAAATACGCAGTGAAACAACCCCATATCATGATGCTTAATCCTCTTTACTTCATCATAAGGAATCATACGTACACCCCTTTCTTCAAACCTAACAAGCTGAAATATATTTAACGGATTTGGATCACCGTGCTTCTTGTTTTAGCAGAGGAGTTTTGTGTGAGATTTAAGAACATGGATTAGATGAGATTAGATTAGATTAGATTCAGCTTTATTGTCATTTAACTTGAGAACAAGGCAAAGAAATGCAGATGATGATGATATCAGTGCAGTTCATTGCATATTGTTCTCTTGTGAAGTGAAGTGAAAGTGAAGTGACATACGGATAAGTATGGTGATCCATACTCAGAATTTGTTCTCTGCGTTTAACCCATCCAAAGTGCACACACACAGCAGTGAACACACACACAAACACACTTTGAACACACACCAGGAGCAGTGGGCAGCCATTTATGCTGCGGCACCCGGGGAGCAGTTGGGGGGTTCGGTGCCTCGCTGAAGGGCACCTCGGTCGTGGCCGGCCCGAGACTCGGACCCCCGATCTTAGGGTTAGGAGTCAGACTCTCTAACCATTAGGCCATGACTTTGTAACTGCTGTTCCTGCTGCTTTCAGGTCATCCTTCAACTTTTTTTTTCAGTGACTCATTGCTTTTCTCATACCTTCTTTATTATTAGTCTGAGATACTTATTAGTCTGATTTCTCGCATGGCTCTCCTGTTCTGAGACGATTCATTGTGATTTAATGAACTTTTCACCTGCATTTTTCAAACCAGTTGTTTCATTACAATCACCATGAAATCTAACCTTTTTTTTTTTTAATTGAAATAATGACACCAGGTGCATGAGAATATTGTTTGCACTTGTGAACTTTTATGTACCTTGTACTTAGAAACATGAACATGTTTAAAAATTGCAAAGTCATTGTGAGAGTGTGTAAATGTGAATTGGAGATATACTCTAAAGATGTATTAAATAACAAACACAAATGTCTGAATAGTTACCCTGTCATGATTTTTCTTTGGAGAATCAAAAGACAGGTTTAAATGTACATTTATAACATCTGTTATAAAACTATCGTTAACTTTATTTTAGTCCTATTATTAGTAACTGCTTTATCCTGTCGGGGCCACAGTGGGATCTGAGCCAATCCCAGGAAAACTGGACATAAGGCAGGAACACACCCTGGATGTGACACTAGGGCAGGACGCCATGCTCACACACTCTCTGACTTACTCACACACAAACACGTCGACATGACTGGGTAATTTTAACCCTTCCATCATCCAGCATGTTTTTTGGGAGGTACAAGGAAACCAGCGAGCCAGGAGGAAATTCGTGTGGAGTCTCGAACATTCTGTGCATTCTGAACATTCTGTCCCTACACTTATACATTATATACAATGTTTATGAGATGCGTATATAGAGATTTATCAGAAATGTCAGCCAATATTAAATAATGGTCATGGACCTAGGTGTACCTTTTTATTTAATTTATTAATTTATTTATTTATTGTCCACTCTTACAGTCAAGCCGTTTCTCTGTTTCATCACTGAAATAAATTTCCGTAAAGTTTAACTCTACTTGCTTTCTAAGACGCTAGCTATTTCCCAACTTCACAGAATCAAGAGACATTTGTGCAACAAACCCTGTTATAGTACATATCACATGTTCAGAGACATTTCTCCAAACAACTTCTTTACCTTTTACATTCAACTGTGTCACATAATGCATGGCCACAGCGGTATTATCCTCCTGCTATGGCTGGCTCTGAGCAGCCAGATCCTGATCAGCAACAACCTAATGCTCTTAATGTGACATATGGCCTAGTGGATTAGCTGTGCTGAACGGTAGTGTGAAACGTGGCCTCTCACTTCCTGCACATCCTTTCAAAGAGCTTGCGTAGTTTCCTGAGCAGCCACATCTAGTTTCATTTGAACTGCGAGTGGTTGGTCAGGACTTTTTTTTAAGAGAGAGAGATTAGATGATGCTTTTTTAATCCCCTGTAGAGGAAGTGGAGGTTGACAGCAGAGTGACATCAAGGAAAATCATAGTGTGAATTTATTTAAAACAAATTAAATAAAGGTATATCGTAAATAGAAATGGAACATTCGCAAGGTTAGGTTTGGTACAAGTCACTAAAATGCTTATATACTAATGTTACCCCTACAGTATACTAATGTTACCCCTACAGCATACTAATGTTATCCCTACAGTATACTAATGTTACCCCTACAGTATACTAATGTTATCCCTACAGTATACTAATGTTATCCCTACAGCATACTAATGTTACCCCTACAGCATACTAATGTTACCCCTACAGCATACTAATGTTACCCCTACAGTATACTAATGTTATCCCTGCAGCATACTAATGTTACCCCTACAGCATACTAATGTTACCCCTACAGTATACTAATTTTACCCCTACAGTATACTGATGTTACCCCTACAGCATACTAATGTTACCCCTACAGTATACTAATGTTACCCCTACAGCATACTAATGTTACCCCTACAGTATACTAATGTTACCCCTACAGCATATTAATGTTACCCCTACAGCATACTAATGTTACCCCTACAGCGTTCTGATGTTACCCCTACAGCATACTAATGTTATCCCTACAGTATACTAATGTTACCCCTACAGCATACTAATGTTACCCCTACAGCATACTAATGTTACCCCTACAGTATACTAATGTTACCCCTACAGCATACTAATGTTACCCCTACAGTATACTAATGTTACCCCTACAGCATACTAATGTTACCCCTACAGTATACTAATGTTACCCCTACAGTATACTAATGTTACCCCTACAGTATACTAATGTTACCCCTACAGTATACTAATGTTACCCCTACAGTATACTAATGTTACCCCTACAGTACCGGTATACTAATTCATTGGCTGCCGTTTTCTTTTGCACTCACATTAAGGTAAAACCAAGTAACGAATGGGAGTGTAAACTTAATGATTGAAGTTTCTTTGTCATTGTCGGGAAGGTAAACTTGGTAAACTTCATATGTCATAGAAGTCATATAACACGAAGTATATAGAAGTCATATAACACTTCAGTTCAATAAAATAAAGAAAATATACTGTACATAGGGGGCACAGATATTCAGTCAATTTAAAATTACATAATGACCTACAGAGAAATAATTTGTAAAAATATGTGTGGCTTTTCGAGGATTTCGCAAATTTTGCAGATCTGTGAAAAAATCGCGAATGCAAATTAGTTAGGTTCAATGAAAATTTCACAAATTTGCGAATCCTGAAACGTAAATGCAGGAGGCATTACTGTGTGTGTGTGTGTGTGTGTGTGTGTGTGTGTGTGTATATATATATATATATATATATATATATAAAAAACAAAGCATTAATCAGTTTGTATTTTTGCACATCCTCCCCCTTCCCAGTGCTCATCCTGAAGTACATACACACAGATCCGCTGCAGGACAGAGCAGATTAATAATCTTGTCTGAGCCTAAACACCACCACCCACACTAACCCTGTTTTGCTGTGAGCACACATTTCAGACCGGTTCACTATCTCTTCGTCAGGCTTGCTCATTGGGGATAAATACAAACACATTTAAATATTATTTCGTATTATGTTTCTTATGTTCTGTAAAACTGCTTTGAGACCATGCCAAAGCATTGTGTTAAAAGCATTATACAAATACATTCGAATTGAATTGAAAATAATAAAAAAGCTTTTTTGGATCAGATGTACTGTACTGACCTGTCCTGATGTAGGTCCAGCTTTGTTCCAGGAAACTCACAAGGCTTATAGAGATTAGCATTCTTTGCTATTTGAATATCTGTGATGGTCACGGTTCACTGTCACTGTTCATATGAAAGTGTCTGTGACAACTACACAGCACTAAACAGTTTAACTATTCATGTTACAAGTGCATAGGATCAACCTCTAAATAAATGAGTAAACACACTCAGCCGCCTGAAAAATTATACCGATTAATCCCTATTCAAGCATGGGGTTTTGCTTCCTGAACATTTGCTAACTAAGTATGTTAGGGAATATTATCTAATGTTCGCTAGCTAGCCTTGGATGAAGATATTCTTTCTTTATTTGAGAATGTTTTTTAATAACTATCGGATTTCTGGCTATCGGATTTCTGCTGATATTTGCAAATGATAGCTAGGTAGACAGTCGTGACTGGGATTTTATATAACTTTGTCAGGGTTAAACCTAGGACATAACTTAATCTTAGCATATATTTTGTAGCTGTATGATCTTGAGGACTAGACAAATTTTAAAATCTAAATTTTAAGGAACATGAGCTAAAGGTTTTCAGACATTAACAATCGAACAAGTTAAGTATATATTTATTTATCTGATTTTATTAATTAATCACAGATGTAAACTTGGGAATATTTATGAGACTATTGATGATCTTGAAGAAAAGTCTTTCTTTTCTTTCTTGAGTGCAAACTTTCGCTGACTTTCCCTGGGCTGGGTAAAACCTGGCTCATATATCACCCAGTCCATTGAAAAAGGAAGTATAAATGACGAGGCAGATTCATTAGTTCACACTGAAGCGGAACACACGGGCAGAGGTCGCACTGAAAATATCCGATCTTTTCAATGGTATAACATATTTTTCTACGTATTATACGTTATTTCTGAAGCGGTTTAGAAACAGAGCAGCTGTATTTTTGCCATGTAACCTTTGCTTGGTGTCGTTTATTGTATTGTATTGCTTTGTGTAGTTTGGACTTCTTTGTGACCACTGTTTAAAATCTTTCACATTTATGATGAAATTAGATTTCTATCAGCTTAAGTGCTCTGTTTATGTAAATTATATAGGATTTCATGTCATTATACTCTGTAATAGTCTTTATTATTATTTAATGAACATTCCCAGAGTTCTGCGTTTTCTCAGTCTTATGCTTTAAACTGAAAACGCTTGTTTCTCACTTGTAGGAATCAAAGAATGAGCTTCGTCCACGTCTCTGTCAAATGAAGAAAGGTGCCACAGGTTACGGCTTCAACCTGCACAGTGACAAGTCCAAATCAGGCCAGTATATCAGGGCGGTGGATGACGACTCTCCGGCTGAGAAATCTGGACTTCGACCCCAAGATAAAGTAGTGCAGGTACAATACTCCCAACCCCTCCTAACAGCTCTGTAACATACAGGCGCTCAGACCCTTCTGGACTCGACACACACTATCCTGTCCCACTCTGGCTAAAAACAGAGACTCGAGATTTAATCTAGCAGTCTAGACACCAGTGTTTGGTGGGAAGTAAAGTGAATCGTTCATGTTGGGAACATGAGAGTAGCAATTTGTTGCTTTATCATAACCAAACATTTATACCACGTTAAAGAGTAAAGGCTCGGCTTTCTGTATCGCCTCTGAGGTACTATAGCGTGTCTAAATTAATCTCATTGTGCCCCAGAGCAGGAGTGGTCATTGTAATTGCAGACTCTCTGGGAGTAGACAGATTAGAGCACAACTCAGCAGGGGTCAGATTGCACTGCTTTTGTTATCATGAAGAATGTTAGGATGAAGAAACCAGGCTCTGAATAATCCATTTAAAACTTTAAAAATGGCACTGAGGTGTCTCGGGAGAGACGGAAATCCCACATGGTACCATGAATGGAATGGAAATATAACCACATCAGAGAGCTGTCTCTTTTTACCCCTTGTTGTTTATCTGAAATTTCATGAAATTGAATTTATAAAACGAATTTGCGTACTTTTGAGAATTAATAAAAGGTCACACTGGTAAGAATGGGGGAAAAATGTTCATATGGTGTTTTCACAGAAAAAGATCTTTTTCTGATTTCAGGTTTAAGATTTTGATTTTTGTTATTTTACATGCTACCTTATAGCGTGCAAGTGCTCTCAATTTGTTAATTGGGATAGAGATTATGCCAGACAGTGAGCAAGCTGTATTATTGATAGCTTGAATGCTGCTGCCTGCGTGATTTGTATTTTGTTTGTAATGTAGCTTATTAGGTTATGCTGTAGGGTAAAGTATTGTCAATCCTCAGTTGTGTTTTTCAAGGGCTTCACACCAGTGGTCAGTGACCTGGGGATTGTAAAAGCCTGTAGCCAACTGGAACATGGTCCAGCTCTGGATTCGTGCCCTGTTCCTAATGTGTGCATCTCTAACTGAACTTCCCTCAATCCTGATCACTCTGGTCTAGTTCCTTTCTCTAAATGAAATGGGTTATCATGTTGGCATGAATAATAGTTCAGCCTGTTTAACTAAAGACATTTATTTGTTTATCTGTTAAGCTGTTTGATGAATTCCTGCTCGGCTCTGTAGTGTCAGGCTTCTCTACATCCTGTTACGGAAGGGATTTCCATCTTAAAGGCCATTTGCGGTGCTACCAAGACGGAATAGTAATTTGAGTGTTGGCAATAGTTGAAGAAAGAAAAAGCTTTCACGCTCTCCAAATTGTGTTTTTCCACCAATGCCACTCCAGTCCAATGTGCAGAGAGTAGACGGATATGGAAATGTCAAGGAACAAAAAAAGATAAATCTTGAGGTTTTCCTGACCTAGAAAACGAAACCTTACACAGTCAACATGTCTGCTTCTACTACCCAGACCTGCATTTAATCACTTATGGATATATATATATATATATATATATATATATATATATATATATATATATATATATAAATTTGATTATATAATTTTGTCAAATTATATGTATTAAACATAAGATGTTAAATTTTGTGCTTACTAGATGTTCAGATATTTTTCCATTTCATATTTATCAAACAGACAGTGATTCAGTCTGGGAAGCTTTCCGCCTGCACTGGAAATGCACCGTCAGCACATTTTCCATGAATATTGAAAGTGTGTGCTTGTGTGTTTGTGTGTGTGTCTCTGTGTGTGTGAGTGTGTGTGTCTGTGAGTGTGTGTATGTGTGTGAGTGTGTGTATGTGTGTGAGTGTGTGAATGTGTGTGAATGTGTGTGAGTGTGTGAGTTTGTGAGTGTGTGTGTGTGTGCAATATCCCATGTGAAGGCCACGGGCTGTTGTTTGCTTGCCGCTCTATAATAGCCTGGGAAATGGGAGGCTGGGAGTGACATTCCACAGAGCCCACTCCTCTGCCCTCATTCTCCCACATACACATTCCTCAGCTCTTGAGACAGAACCACAGTGTTTCCTCAGGTGTCTCCTCTCACACAGCGCTCTCTGCTGCCACCATATCCACTGAGCTGAACTTTACACCATGTTCAGCCTCCCTTCATGCCCCCTCAACTCTCTCGGAGTGACTCTGTGTACACCTCAGTCCTGATTTGTGTTCAGACATTTAGGAATTCTTGATGCTTCTTAATGTTTTATTTGCTTTGCATTCTTTACAGAAAACCTTTCTGCAAAGCCCAAAAAGTCTGACTATTTTGTGCAAGAGGGAATTGATTATTTTGTCCCTCATATTCTCTACATAATTTAGTGTTTGTTAGAGTGTGGGTTTTTCGTACACAGCAACTCGTTTCTGCAACTTTAATAGTCTTCCCTTTTTTGTAGTTGTCCTGTAGTCCTGACTCTTGTATCTCTCTGTTTGGTGTGTCAGGTGAACGGCATAGCTGTTCATGGCTTGCAGCACTCAGAGGTGGTGGCTGCCATCAAGGCAGGAGGAGATGAGCTGCAGCTGCTGGTTGTGGATCCAGACACGGAAGCTTTCTTCATGAGCTGCCAGGTTCTTCCCACTGAGGAGCACCTCACAGGTAAACCACTATAAAGCCCCCCAGATTCTTTACTTACAGTTACGCACTGTCTGTGCGTGTGTCTGTCTGTCTGTCTGTGCGTGCGTGTGTGTGTCTGTCTGTCTGTGCATGCGTGCGTGTGTCTGTCTGTCTGTGCGTGCGTGCGTGTGTCTGTCTGTCTGTGTGTGCGTGCGTGTGTCTGTCTGTCTGTGCGTGTGTGTGTCTGTCTGTCTGTGTGTGCGTGCGTCTGTCTGGCTATGCGTGCGTGTGTCTGTCTGTCTGTGCATGCGTGTGTCTGTCTGTGTGCATGCGTGCGTCTGTCTGTCTGTGCATGCGTGCGTGTGTCTGTCTGTGCGTGCGTGCGTGCGTGCGTGTGTCTGTCTGTCTGTGCGTGCGTGTGTCTGTCTGTCTGTGTGTGCGTGCGTCTGTCTGGCTATGCGTGCGTGTGTCTGTCTGTCTGTGCATGCGTGTGTCTGTCTGTGTGCATGCGTGCGTCTGTCTGTCTGTGCATGCGTGCGTGCGTGTGTCTGTCTGTGCGTGCGTGCGCGTGTCTGTCTGTCTGTGTGTGCGTGTGTCTGTCTGTGTGTGCGTGCGTCTGTCTGTCTGTGAGTGCGTTTGTCTGTCTGTGCGTGCGTGCGTGTGTCTGTCTGTGCATGTGTGTGTCTGTCTGTGCATGCGTGTTTGTCTGTCTGTGCATACGTGCGTGTGTCTGTCTGTGCATGCGTACGTCTGTCTGTCTGTGCATGCGTGTGTCTGTCTGTGCATGTGTGTGTCTGTCTGTGCATGCGTGTTTGTCTGTCTGTGCATGCGTGTTTGTCTGACTGTGCATGTGTGTGTGTGTCTGTGCATGCGTGTTTGTCTGTCTGTGCATGCGTGTTTGTCTGTCTGTGCATGCGTGTTTGTCTGTCTGTGCATGCGTGTTTGTCTGTCTGTGCATGCGTGTTTGTCTGTCTGTGCATGCGTGCGTCTGTCTGTCTGTGGATGCGTGCGTCTGACTGTCTGTGCATGCGTGCGTCTGACTGTCTGTGCATGTGTGCGTCTGACTGTCTGTGCGTGCGTGCGTGTGTCTGTGCGTGTGTCTGTGCGTGCGTGTGTTTGTCTGCGTGCGTGCGTCTGTGCGTGCGTGTGTCGGTCTGTCTGTGTATCGGTCTGTCTGTGTATCTGTCTGTCTGTGTGTGTTTGTCTGTCTGTCTGTGTGTGTCTGCCTGTGTGTCTGTCTGTGTGTGTTTGTCTGTCTGTCTGTGTGTGTCTGCCTGTGTGTCTGCCTGTGTGTGTCTGTGTGTCTGTCTGTGTGTGTCTGTGTGTCTGTGTCTGTCTGTGGGTGTCTGTCTGTCTGTCTGTCTGTCTGTGTGTGTCTGTCTGTCTGTCTGTCTGTCTGTCTGTGTGTGTCTGTCTGTCTTTCTGTCTGTCTGTGTGTGTCTGTCTGTCTGTATGTGTCTGTGTATCTGTCTGTCTGTCTGTGTGTCTGTCTGTTTGTCTGTGTCTGTCTGTGTGTCTGTCTGTGTGTGTGTCTGTGTGTGTGTCTGTGTGTGTCTGTCTGTGCGTGCGTGCGTGTGTCTGTGCGTGCGTGTGTCTGTGCGTGCGTGTGTCTGTGCGTGCGTGCGTGTGTGTGTGTGTGCGCGTGCGTGTCTGTGCGTGCGTGCTTCTGTCTGTGTGTGTGTCTGTCTGTCTGTGTGTGTTTGTCTGTCTGTCTGTGTGTGTCTGCCTGTGTGTGTCTGTGTGTGTCTGTCTGTCTGTGTATCTGTCTGTCTGTGTGTGTCTGTCTGTGTGTGTCTGTGTGTGTCTGTCTGTCTGTGTATCTGTCTGTCTGTGTGTGTCTGTCTGTGTGTGTCTGTGTGTGTCTGTCTGTCTGTGTATCTGTCTGTCTGTGTGTGTCTGCTTGTGTGTCTGTCTGTCTGTGTGTCTGTCTGTCTGTGTGTGTCTGTCTGTGTGTGTCTGTCTGTGTGTGTCTGTCTGTGTGTGTCTGTCTGTGTGTGTGTCTGTCTGTGTGTGTCTGTCTGTGTGTGTCTGTCTGTGTGTGTCTGTCTGTGTGTGTCTGTCTGTGTGTGTCTGTCTGTGTGTGTGTCTGTCTGTCTGTCTGTCTGTGTGTCTGTCTGACTGTGTGTCTGTCTGACTGTGTGTCTGTCTGACTGTGTCTGTGTGTCTGTGTCTGTCTGTCTGTCTGTCTGTGTGTCTGTGTGTCTGTGTGTCTGTCTGTCTGTGTCTGTGTGTGTGTGTCTGTCTGTCTGTGTCTGTGTGTGTCTGTGTGTCTGTCTGTCTGTCTGTGTCTGTCTGTGTATCTGTCTGTCTGTGTCTGTGTGTGTGTCTGTGTTTGTCTGTCTGTCTGTCTGTCTGTCTATGTGTGTCTGTCTGTGTGTGTGTCTCTGTGTGTCTGTGTGTGTCTGTCTGTGTCTGTCTGTGTCTGTCTGTGTCTGTCTGTGTCTGTCTGTCTGTCTGTGTGTCTGTCTGTGTGTGAAGTGTGTGTCTGTGTGTGTGTCTGTCTGTGTGTGAAGTGCGTGTGTCTGTCTGTGTGTGTCTGTGTGTGTGTCTGTGTCTGTCTGTCTGTGTGTGTGTGCGTGTGTGTGTGTGTGTGTGTGTGTGTGTGAGAGAGAGAGAACACCATGAGCTTTTATTCTAGCATGTGATTCCAGACGTTTTTGCACATATGCATATTTTCGGCCACTGAACCTTAAGCTTTCAGTGCTCACTGGCTGACATTTCCCTCACACACACTCTCACACTCTCACACTCTCTCATACACATACTCACACACACACACACACACACACACACACACACACACACACACACACACGTTGTGAGCATGTTGCTGTTTAAACATTAACTCCCAGCCTCTATCTTGACATGAGAGTATTAGTCAGTCAACAACGTTCTTTCATCAGGTCGTCTTGGAAACTGTGGCTGTAGCAACAGCCTGGGCTCAAACATTTTCAGTAGTTTGATGTGTCCAGCTCTTAATATTCCCTGCTCATAACTTTGGACTTTGCTTATTGACCTGTTGGTTAATAGGTAATACTCTACATTATCATACACATGCTCAATGTTTAACTGGGAACAAGTCATTCATTTATTCGCAGACATTCTGTCTTGTACAACAGGCCATGTAACATCATGGTCATAGGACATAAATGACCCAGGATGTCTGCAGATGTGTACAAAACTCATTTTATGGATTTTATGGATTAAACATCTTGTTAGCTTCCTGCTGTTAGAGAGGAGTCCAAATGTAAATTCACAAAAAAATTTAAAACTGCTTAATTGTACTCCATGTAAGATGCAAAAATCAGTTTAAAAATCTATTTTCCAGTGCTATTTATTTGTACTTGTCATTTCCACATGTCACACATTCGCAGAAACATTTTGTGCAAAAAAAAAAATTAATATGTATATTACTATGTTTGTAGTGGCTAAAATCAGAAGTACTTCGTTTAATTATAAAGACAGCCGGATTGTTTTTTTTCTAACATTTTAACTTTTTTCAGCATGCAGCCAAGTTTGTCTTAAAATTAAAAAAAATTTAACAGCATGTGTTCAGTGTTGTGTAGGTGGATGTATATACTGTATGTAGGAAGTAGTGACTTGGCAGGAATCTTATCGGCTAACCTTATTCTTGTTTGTTCTTAGGTCCTCTTCCGGAACCTGATGCCAGCGGAGATGCTGAAGAAAAGGTGAAAACATTTTGTTGTCAGAATTTGAAAATCAAGCTTTTTAAAACGTGTGTTCATTGTGTTTAATGTGATTGGCACCGATTCAGTCTAATGCCAACTCCAGTCTGTGCCATTTTGTTTGTCCCACATGAACTCGCAAACACTAATATCGAAACAGCCGCTGTACAGTTTCACAGTGATCTGTAGAATTCACACCTGACCTATACAGCGCGAGTGCGCTCGCCTCACAGTCACTGAAACTCTGCCTCTAAACATCTGCTTTCTTTTGTGATTGAAACACGTCAAACCTGCATCTACAAAAAGATCGAGAAGCATCAGATGTTGACCTTTTAGTGTGACTGAATGCAAACTATAAATATGTCACCCAGTGTAATAAGAAATGTAATGGGAGAGATGGGTGACATGACTAGGGCACAGCGTACAGACTATACAAAATAATCTCAAACGTCTTGTGAAATGGCTTCATCTGGCCTGAAATATTGTCCCTAGATGCTGTGTATGTTCTGTTTTTTCACTGTATCCTATTTGTGTCTTATTTTGTAACCTTAGTGGCTCTATTGTTACATCAAGGACAGTCGTAAGAAGCTTCAATGCAAGTCCTACTGTGTATCATTGTCTATTTGACACAATTTGGATTCGAAATATTACATTTAGATGAATCATCTGCCTCAATGTATTTTAATTTTCCTAGTGAACACATCCCTCGGCTTGTTTTTGCAACCTGTTACACGTTAAAAAACTATTTTTAATAAGCGTAATAAATGACATCATCTAATAGTGAAACAGATAAATAGGTGTTGTTTTAGAATTGTAGAATTCTTCGTCCTTTCAGGATCTAGATTATTGGCTGACAATAATGTGTTGAAAAAGGGGAGTAGCTTTAGATTACAGCCTGATAGCTAACAGTTTACAGCCCTGGCAGGATATCATTGTGATCTAGCCATGCTCTGTGCTGTGAGCTGAAGTGGGTGCGGCACAGAAAGCAAAAAAAAAAAGAGAGAAAAGTGCAGGGCAAAGTCTTAGGGTGAATATCCTGATTAAGACAAACTGGTTACAGTTAAATGAGTTTTACTGTTAAGGATCACACTTTAAAGCTCTCATCGATGCACCATACTCATGTGCTGTACTTTTATTCTGCTTCGTCAGCAGAACACTGCACTGCAGCAGGAGCATGATCTGGTTTATACAGTGTGTTTACATGCAAGCGAATAATCCACATTAAAAAAAAAACCTTCATGTAAACGCCGTACTTTGATCCGATTGAGCTCGCTCCAAATTAAATTTTGATGGGATGAATGGGCCGGGGTAGATCTAAAATAATCTGTTAAATAGGACAAAGTTAGCCATAACATATAAACCGATATTTGAATCGGATTGGAACGTTTAGGGTACATACTGTATAAACTCTACTTTCTAAAATCTGATCCAATTTGTTAGGATTTTCATGACATAATTAACCATGTAAACACTCGAATCAGACTATTTTCTCAATCGGATTCAACAACACTTTGCGCACGCGTGCATTGCATTGGTGTGAACATGTGGTTGCTCCGTAACGCACACGTAAACAAGTATTTAAATAGGATCGCAATGTTTAGGGTACGTACAGTATAAACAGTACTTTTGGGTAGGTGGAACTTGCCGCATGTAAACATACCCAGTGTTTGTGTTTGTTTGTGTTGTGGAACTTGTCTAATCGAGCTCATTAGCTTAAGGCTGGTCAGTGCGTATATAAAAAAAGATATTAAGCAAACACAAGGTTCTTAAACATGAAGCACCTCCTTAGACAAGTTGTTGTGGTGGAACGTCGGTCACACTGAGTTATTGACGTTTTCCTTCCAGAGAGGAGATGACATCCTGCAGGGTGGAGCAGCTCACAGGCTGGAGTTTGTTAGTCTGACAGCTTTATAATGAGAGAAACACGGCTGTAACTGGACGATCTGTCCTTAGTGAGACACTACACACAGGTTCTGATCAACATTTGGACCTTTAATGCTTTTGTACAAAACATTTTTTTCTTTTCTTTTTTTTTTGTATGATGCCACGTTGTTAGCAAACCTAAAAAAATCATGTTAGGAAGGAATTGTTTAAGGTGCAGGAACTGGGGTTTTATTTGTACATCCTCCACTTACCCATGAGACTGAATGTTACTAAAGCATTTGTTTTGCTTTCAAAAAGTTTGGTGAAAAGCTCCACCTGCACCACGGCGCTGTAACACTTGTTCTGTAAGCGTGTGCTACAGAAACCACTATACTGTGGTTAAAGCAACACGGCGTCCGGAAGATCGTGTAAAACTCAGCCACTGCCTGTTTGTGAGCAGGTATTATAACTCAATTCCACCTTTAATATCTATCTAACTAGTAACTTCTCTGTGTGTGCCATGGTGCTGACGGGTTCTGGGTGTGGATTGTAATCGCAGCGGAGCTCAGAGACTGGAAAATCAATCTCAAGGCTGCTCTCTAGTGGACAGAGTAGAAGAGAAGGAGCTTGTAACCGAGGTGTGGTGGACACCTCATTACTGTTCGCTCTGCTTGTGATAGAAATGAGGAATGAAATACGACAAGGCGTTTCACCACTCCTGAGATTAATTTTTCATTAAAAGCACACCCTTAAGTGTTTTATTACACATTGATTTGCCTGATTCTGCAAGTTTCTGACTTATCTGTATCGTTTGTTTGTAGTGTATGTTGTGACTCGTCCATGTAAACGATTTAGTTGAGAAACATTCACACTGGTTGCATTTAACACAGAACAAAATAATTGTGGGTTCTTGTGCCACCCTGTGAGTGTGGTGTTATTATAGCAATGGAGACCACAGTACTGTAGAAATGTCAAATCTGAACAAATCTCAAATCTCAGAAAGCTTTGTTTTCGCTAACAGCAGCTCTGAAAGGTCAGAGGTCTGTATTAATATCCCGTATTGAGACATTATTGATCTGCCTGTGAATCCTAGGTTCTTTTTTTGTGTTTTTAATTTTTGGAGTGTAGAACGATGTAAGTGGCACATAAGTGAGAACAGTAAAGCAAATCCCTGTGGTATAAGAGAAATAAAGCATGCTGTTATGGGACATAATCAGAGATTTTTGACGTTGGTAAATACCCTGCTGTGTTTTCAATCCAAACACCTTCCAACCAATCAGAGATGAGAATTCAACAACGTGCTTTAACTGAAATTTAAAGAGAAATTTCTTTCTGCTGCTCGTGCGATTGTGTTCCCGTTCGTGCACGTGGCTGGATTGGTTGTGTTAAAATCGAGCAGTGTTCAGTGGTTTGGTGGTCACTATGAGACCCGATTTGACTTTGCTATTGTGCAGGTGAAGGAGGAAGCGGTTCAGGAAGTCCAGCCGATGTCAGAGAGTCCCACTCCATCCAACGCTTCCTCCACTGCATCCATCCCCGCTGAGACGGCCAGCAGTCCCTCATCACAGGTCAGTCTGTCTGCACACACCATACACGTACCACCACTGTCATCGCTGACTGAGGGGATGTGGTAGCCTACACACACTGGGTGTGTACACATACACACACTGCCATCATCATCACCATCACAGACTGAGGTAGCCTAGTGAAGGCAGCGGTGTCCAGTCTTATCCACAAAGGGCCGGTGCGGGTGCAGGTTTTCATTCCAACCAAGCAGAAGCCACACCTGATTCCACCTGTTTAATCAGTTGTTCTTGGCTTTTAGTAAACTCTGGTGTGGCTTCTGCTGGGTTGGAATGAAAACCTGCACCCACACCGGCCCTTTGTGGATAAGATTGGACACCACTGGGTTGTGTTGGAAAAATCCAAAGGTTGCGAGTTCACATCCCAGGTCCACCAAGCTGTATAAGGACATCTGCCAAATGCCGTAAATGTGAATGTGTACTGTTTGTTGCAAATGTCTGTTGGATTCGGTCACATCATGTTGCACTGTCCATCATTTGACCTTAATGCTGATGTGTGTGACAGGAGAAGGCAGGAGAAAAGGCTGTAGAGAAGAGCGCAAGTGCAAATGCAGCCTCATCGCTGGATCTGAACATTTCCCTGCAGCAGGCTAAAGAGCGCGCGCACCAGAAACGCTCCAACAAGAGAGCGCCACCTATGGACTGGAGCAAGAGGAGCGAAGTGTTCAGCAACCTCTAAAGCAGCCGATTCCTCCTCCACGAGCACACGTCTTATTATGTCCTTTATTTATAAAGTTCACATGTTTGTCTCGCTCACAAGGCCAGCTCCTCTGATTTATACAGACAACTGTTAAACAGAAGGGAGGCAAGAGAGAGGAAAATCATAGGTTAGAAATAATTGGATTTTTAAAAAAAACTTTAAAATAATTTTGTTAGTCTCATCCATCCATCCACACACACACACACACACACCCCGCAGATGAACATTTAAAGCCAGTGTTATTTTGTCACTCGTGTTTTTATTGACCTTTATAGACATTTTATTGAACTATGATAGAAATCTGAATTGTGATGTATTACTTTATTATGTACAGTGTAGGTGTAATTAATGCACAATTCTTTACCTGTTCACACTGATGGTTAAAAGTGTGTGTTAGCACCACTGATGCTTCATGAACCTGTATACACATCTGCCCTGTGGAAATAACCGTTAATGTTCCGAGCAATTTTAATCCTTTATTATTCCTGTTCAGAGCGACACTTTAGACCGCTGTGTGGTGTGAAAGCTTTGTCTCTGTGATCTGTTCAGAAAAGCATTTTCTTTTTATTCAGAGCTGTAAATCATAAATTCTTCAGAGAAATCCCTAATACAGCTTTACACACTCTGACTAACATGGAGTATGTGATTAGTTTGTTTTATTTGACTGAAGGAAGAAAAGCACTGTATTTTTCTTTGTTGTTTTTTTTTGATCATACAAGATTTGTGTAAATTAATGTTAACAATCGAATCACACAAAATAATATGGCACATTGTATGATTTGATAGCTTTGATTTTTACTTCTTTTTTTTTCCCAACACAACGTCATCGCCTCATTGTTTAATTTTTTTGTTGGATTCAGAATTTCTAGTATGTTGATTACAAAAGTGAAAAAGTTTTTATGAACATTCCTAAGAAGAAAACCACTTTTTTTTAGCAACTTTAGCTGAAAGCTCAGTCTAGACTTGGCTGGATGGATAAATAAATAAATCATTAGATAAATAAATCAAATAAATAAAATGTAGCCTGCTTGAGTTTCATTTCCTGCTTGGCCGGACAACACCAAATGCACATTTTGATGATTCCAGGTTTAAATATTATGCACCCTTCATGTCATGCACAGGAAATAATTTCACAGTTTTCCCAGAAATAATTTCAGTTTATTTTTTTATTAGCTAATAATTTTTTTTTTTTTTATAAATCTTCAGGTCTATTAAAAAGGAGTAAGTGTTTTTGCAGATATTTAGCAGTCTCTTCATTCACCTCAGGCTTGCGCATTGGGAATAAATGCAAGCATTTAAATATAAGTAATATTAATCTTAATATAATATAAACCTTTTGTACAATGTTGTAAAGCTGCTTTGAGACAATGTCCATTGTTAAAACTGCTATACAAATAAAATCGAATTGAACAAGCACTTAAACAAAATAATAATAATAAAAAAATGAGATAAAAAAAAATAAAACACAAGCTGCAGATTTATTCTAGTAAACAAGGCAGCAGCGTGTGAACTTTAAAGTCTTCCCATCCTCCCACACTGTGTAACGTTAGTCTGTACTTAGCTGATGTTAATAACAGACTTTTGAAGAGAACTTTTTTTAAAAGCATCCTTTAATTCAGTGTAAAATGTTTGTCAAAAGTCAACAGATACATTTTTCACAGCCATGCGGAAACAGTTTGCAATGCTTGTAAACAAATTAACGTGTTCTCAAACAACAAGAGACCCCCCCCACACACACATCTGAACTATATACATTAGAAGCTATCAAATCCTATAATCACAGCACAAAGGATCATAGGAAACAAAAAGAAAGAACATGTACAGACTATGAAAAAAGTTACAAACCCCAAACCCTCACCTCTAATGTACCATGAGGGCTAATGTTAGTTCAGTTTTTATTATTACAAATAATTCAGCTACTTGTATCCAAAATACAGATTTTTAATATTTTTTATTTTTAAGATTTCACGTTAATGTTCAGTCTCCACCCTAAAATTACAGACTTGATTTCCTCTCATAGATCAAGCGAATGAATTATCAAATATATAGCACCATGACGTCATTACTAAGGACAGGGAAAAATATCACAAAAACCCGTGTTAGTATTGGAGACCAGAACAGCGTCGGTCTTCTCGGATTCTCACATTGCTGCATGCACTGATGATTATCAACCTACTGCACATTGTTATCCCTTAATTTCTTTTTCTTCTTCTTAGAAACATTTTTTTAACATTTCTAATATTGAACAAACAGGATAAGGCATCACATTTAATGTTGAGAAACTTTTTTTTAGCTTTAAAGGTGAAGTTGTGCGTTAGGGTGTGTTACGATTGATTGGAGGGTAGCAGCAAAAATCTCATGCCTTGAAACAGTCATGTCTTAATAGATGCAGACAACTAGGTGAATTTGGTCAAAATTAAAATAAGAATCATTTTAAAAATAACATGAGCTGACATCAAACCAGTGTTGACCGTAATCCTGATGCTATGATTTTCGAGGAATAGCCTATATAGAAAACTGAGACTGCTTTAAAAGACCACAAGTGAACAGTCGAAATGGAAATAAAGCAAAAAAAATAAAAAATAAAAAAATAAGAAAAAAACTTCTCCACAACTGTACAAAGCAACCACAGATGCCAAAAAAACAACACATCGATATGACAACATTGTAGCGTAACGTGTTATTGCTTCAACAGATGTCATATAGAGTCGAAAACAAACACACACCAAAATGATCAACATCTAGCTAGGTGAAAATCTTGAAAACTGGCATACGGAGCGAGGAGTGAAGGGAAGAAGAAGAAGAAAAAAAAAAAAAAAACAAGAGAGTGGAATGGGGTCCATGTGAGCGAGTCTGTGGTGAGAAGCCAGAGCACTGCACAGGTTGACGCTTTCTCCCGTTCGCACCCGACCCACAGCCTCCGCAGGCGCCGAGAGACGGCAAGAGACGCGGAGAGACGATGCTCAGCGCGCCGCTGTGGCTCTGCGGGACCGGCTTTGAGTGACAGGGCATTAGAAAGATTTCGTTTGGCTTCTGAGTTCTGTATTTACTCTATGAGGTACTGTAGATGTAAGCAAATGCAGGAAAAACATTCACATCGATATGGAAACTGGATTCAGTAAATATGAGGAAATTAAAAAATTAATAATAATAATAATAATAATAATAATAATAATAATAATAATAATAAAAAAAGCCAATGAAATACAAGATTTCCTGAGAAATTCACCAACAGCCTCACTGGTACTGATAGAGATTATAATTATAGAAGAATTATATAAATCACTATGCAAACAATATCGCTTGGTTTTTTTTTTTTTCCCTTTTCTTTTTTTTTTTTTTATAGAACACTCAACATACTCCATAAGAGGGAAAGTCTAGCTTCTACAAAATCATCACAGTTTTACAACATATTGTAAGAGTATCTGATTTAGGTTTATAGAATGTAGGTATATATTTATGTCTTCTGATATTTTGATTTTTTTTTTTTTAAAGAATAAGACATTGTAAAACAACACTACTGTATTATTGCATATCTTCAATTTTAAGGACTCTCAATATCACAATATGTAACAAATATAAATGTTTGGTAACTTGTAAAGTAGAATATATGGTGCATGTGAATTTATAAACTCATTTTGCATATGGTGAATTATAGTCCTTCTGATGGTAAGTGAAAACTAGCTATTGCAGGAAGATGGTTAAAGAACCGAGCAGAAGCGGCGTGATTACAGGCGAACCCTTAGCCGACGTAGATTTAAACTCATTTTTAAAGAGGTAGTACAAAAAAAAAAAATCTTTTATTCTGGAATGAACGTTCGGTTGTCGAACACGTCAGACGGACGATTGCTCGCAGGATATAGGCGTGATCGCTCATTGGTTCAGTACAAAAGCAGAGAGGCTGGTAAACTGTCATGGCGTTCAGGGATGAACTCGGACCTCACAGCTCGGCGATACAGAAAAGTCTCTGCTGTGTGAGTTTAAGATCATGGCAAAGTAGTGTTGAGTGGCTAGTAAAGATCATGTTCTTCTTTTCTTTATTCTGTGGCTCATAAAATACTTAAACCAGTATAGAAAAATGGCTCCACGTATGAGATCAAGAGATAATCAACACTGGCTTCATATCAAATAAATGTTCTTGCATATCGTAATGCTGATTAGAGCAAATATCCCCTCGCTGAATGGTTCGACGTGTCAGCCACTATACATATTGTACATTTGCTTGTCGTTTAATACAATAAAGCTGTAACTTCAACATTTTCACAGGCTGATATACATTTAATTTTACATCCCTGTAGTGCAAAATGTGACAGTGTTTTCCATTAGGCTATGCCTCTTCTTACCAGAAAGGTTTATGACCAATAGAATATTAACCCTTACTCCACTACTCTACTATTTCATTAATGTTATACATATATGGATATACTTTATCAATATAGATTTTTACTGCTCTTACAAAAATCCACACCCATCCAGATAAAAGAGCTTTTGAAATAAATCAGCGCATGAGACACATGGTCTTGGGAAAGAAAACAAAAAAAAAAGTTACTGAAAATGTTACAGAAAAAAAAGGAGGAAAATAAAAAACAGCTACGAAAACTTCAAGTACAATGATCACTGAGGAAAAGTCCATCTGGCAAACTGATCGAACAAAAGTCAGGAAATATCCCCTCTCCAAAGAAAATCCCATCATGTTTCTCTCTCTGGCGGAACTTTGAATCGTCTCATCATCAGCTTTTCTTACCTGAAAAGAAAAGGACCTGGCGTGCAAGAGGAAGCAAGGTCACCCTGTTCTCCCAGGCCGCGCGCGAGTGTGTGTGTGTGTGTTGCTCTGAACGGGATCTTCCAGTGCTGTTGGCAGTGAGGTAAGGCTCCAGCAGGGCCGACGCTCACGGCTCCTGTTTGATGTAGTAACTGCCCGAGCCGTTGCTCTCTTGGTCTGATGTGCCCTGGGAGAAGGTGAACTCGTCCACCTCTGGAGTCTCCTCCTTTATCTGCAGCGTGGCCTCTGAACCAAGAACACAAAAACAAAAGAGAAACAAGATTCCTATTATAATACATAGACAGTAGAAGTTACTAAACCTGAACACAGCCTATATTAACCCATATCTACTATTATATTTCAACAGGAGGAAATGGAGGGAAAGAAAATCTTAACCAGGCATAAAACCATTACAACCCTTTCATTATATCGTTTATTTATTTGTTATTTGTCTAAACATCGTGTGTATTAAAAAGTAAATTGTTCATGTTTAGTAATACAATGAGCATAAATATTCAAACACCTGAAAAAATGTTAATAAAAAAGTGTTAATTTTTTTCTCTAAAATCTTCTCAAAGTTTTGACAACTGACAAGTGTTCTAAGAGCAGACTTCTGAAGAGACGTACACCGATCAGCCAGAACATTAAAACCTCTGAGAGGTTAAGTAACGTAAAGTCACTGATTGTCTAGTTACGATGACACCATGCAATAGGTGGTATATAGTAGGCAGCAATATGTGTTGGAAGTGGTGAAAAATGGCCAGGCTTAAGAATCTGAGCGACTATGGGCCAAATTGTGATGACAACTTATCAGAACGTCTCCATAACAACAGGTCTTGTGGGATGTTTCCGGTATGTACTGGTTCGAATCCATGAAAAGTGGTTCCAGGAAGGACGGCCGATGGTCCTGAGGCCAAGTTTCATTGATCGCATAGACGCATCATCTTGGTATTCGTATCGATGCTATTTTGAGACAAAACCACCCACCTAAACAAGTATAGCTTCTCATGGTATTCAAATTAATTTTATTAATTATAATTATAAATTAATTATATTAATTTAATCTCTTTATTAGACTTATTATATATTTAAATGTGTTTGTATTTATCCCCAATGAACAAGCCTGAGGTGACCGAGATGACTGTGGCAGGGAAAAACTCCCTTGGATGTAAAAGGAAGAAACCTTGAGAGGAACCAGACTCAAAAGGGAACCTCATCCTCATTTGGGTGACACTGAAGGGTGTGATTATAAATATACAGTCTGACAAATGTGTATTGGAGAGGAGGTTGTTGTCCTCAAAGACCACGTGGAGTTGGCTTTTCCTCCTAGAATGTCTGAATACTTCATGATGCCAACTGGAGCTGGTACATCTCTAGGTGCCTCAGGATCCTTTTAGGTTTGGCCTTGTTCTCAATAAGGGTCCAAAAACTTCACGGTATGCTCCATGAGGAGCATGAGGAACAACGAGCTCAAGGTGTTGACTTGGCCTCCAAATTCCCCAAACCTCACTCCGATGGAGCATTTGTGGGATGTGCTGGACAAACAAGTGTGATCCAGAGAGGCTCCCACATTACACCTTACAGGATTTAATGGATCTGCTGCTAACATCTTGGTGCCAGATCCCACAGCACACTTTCAGAGGATTTGTGGGGTCCATGCCTCGATGGACCAGAGCTTATTTTGGTGGCACAAAGGGTACTTACACAATACTAGGCAGGTGGTTATAATGTTATGGCTGATCGGTGCATCTTCAAAGAAAACTGTTGTAAATATTTAAAGGAAGCCAAAAGATTCATTTTGGTTTTGTCTAGAAAGTTTGTGACAGCAGCATAGGAACAATTCCTAGTGGTCTAGAGAGCAACAGAAATCAGAATGTAAAATTGAAATGTTTTATCTCACTGACGAATCATCAATATGCATGGACACTGTGAATAAAATGGATGAAGAAAGGTCTTAAATGTTTATTAGTTGAAGTGATATTCCAGCATTTTTATCCAGTCCGCATCCGGTCTCTGCTACATGTGTAGTGCATGTACACCATGTACAGAATGAACAATAACTTGGGACATACAGTGACATAACCTGTTTACCTCAAACTCACTTTTAATGAACATCTCAGACCAGATGTTTATGCAGACAGTAATTGTAATATTTATATTCAACATGTGTTTTTTTACGTGTGCGCACATCAGCTGTAAATCTAAAATCCATCCTTTCCAAGTTCAGAAAACCTTCAGAACTGAAATTACTACCAGTATTAAAAGTAAAACTACGTGTGAAAACGTTGTCATGTTGGAATCAAGCTAAATCTGTGTTTACATTAAGTCTGAGTAATTGTGTTACAAGCTTCAAGACTACAAAGACCATTGATGTGCTTGTTAAACTTGTTTGACCAGTTACTCAAGGTTTCTGAATGATCCATTATTTTGTCCGTTAAAGTATCACCCAGAAGAGGATGTGTTCCATTATGAGCCTGTTTCCTATCGAGGTTTAATCCACTTGTCACACCTTTGGCTCGCTCATTAACAATCTAATCCTACAGCCAGACTTCTGGGAAGCTGCAGTTAAAGCAGATCACGAATGAACGTGAATCGAAGGTGTCGCATGTTCCCAAAGCCACGACGGTGCAGAGAACAAACTCTAAATCGTTATTTTGTAATGACCAAAACTGCAATATGACATTAATACAATTTATCAGAGTGTTACTTATGAGCTCATGCTATGTTTCAGCAATGTTTGCTGATAAAACAGCTATTATGGGCGAGTATTGAAGGAAAAAAGCTCTGTCTTTAGTCTTAGAGATTATGTCTAAAGGGTAGAAGTGTGTGCAGGACTGTTTTAGTTTCACTCCTGCCTGTTCCTTAAGCAATTCTGACTAGTCATGATGATATACACCTCTACAGGTCTGGATGGTGAAACACTGCTTATGTAGATTAGGTTAAAAATGCTGGAATACTTCAATCTATGCGTGTCATCCATGTAGTCATCAGGTTTACACATTCAGGTGCACACATTCAAGTTCTCAGGCTTCCAGCAGTATGTAATAAATACTTCCCAGTGTATAAAATGGCCCTTTTATTAACATGCTACCCACATTGCACTCTAACATCTGTGCCTGTTCTTTTTGCTTTACACCCTGGCACGCCGATGTGGAGAACACAGCAGGAGCGCCGGCCTGAGGGATTAAGAATAAAATTACCTGAGTTGAGTGAGCGATCACGCTCCACACCAGGTGGGTGGGGAAGGTAAAGGGACGGAGTCTGCTCTTCATCGCCTGAGAAACTGCTCCTCCTCAGAGACCCACCAAACCCGAGCGGCCTCCTCCCAACTGGAATCTTCCTCTCTAAACACCAAGCCACACTGGAGTTACCCATGTTACTGCATTAGCCATGCTTCAGAGTTCCACTTCTCACAACATCCCTGTTCAACTTCCTTCCCTAATGTGAAATGACTTTAACAGCGTCACATTCTGCACCATGCCGATCACCAAACCAGTCACTTTCCACCCACTGATTAACTTTTCCCACCTCCCAAATCTGTCCTTAGCGTCTATCACCACAGAATTAGTGCCACCATCACTCAACACACAGCCGAATGAGATCAAGAGCCGAGCAGGAGGACACCCCGATGGACAAGCTTTTGCCCCCCACACAAAGTGGCCAGTGAACAGAAAGGGGAAGTAGAAAGAGAGCCGAGTATCAAATGAAGAAGTGCCTTACTTTTCTTTTGTCCTTTGTACTGTGGAGCTTTCTTTTTCTGCTTTGCCACATTAGGCGGTGCTTCTCTTGTGGCTGAGGAATGAAAAAAACAAAAATGTTCAAAACTCACGGATAGGCAATGAAAATGAAACTCAAATGTATATCTGACAGTCCTCTTGACAAACCAGTCACTGGTTTAATGATGCGCTCTCACCATCACAATCTAGTCAAAATCAGAGTGAAGTGAATTCCTTTCATTTTCCATCTGGTCTGATTACATCACGCAACACAAATGATGTGAAGCCAAAGATGGGCTTCACACACAAAAAAGAAAACAGATGAGAAGCGAGTGGAAAGGGGCAGGGCTGAAAATAGGTGTACATAAACGCAATACAGCATCAACTCGTAATAACAAAATGATAATAATAATAAGAAAAAAAAATGCAAATACAGCCCAATATCTATAAATTCGTTTAAAACCATTCGTAAAGGTTCCTTTTGGATAATTATGGCTTTTTAGCTTCCTAGAGGATGGGAAGTTACTTGAAATTAACTAGTTAAGTTGATTCCATTTAATGCACCATAAGTGAAACTCCTTCTGATTTCTATTCATTAATGTGTGTTGTTCACTCACTTTGTGCAGCAGGGGGCTGGAGCTGGTAGCCAGTGACTTGACACCAGCCTACAGGGTAAAGGTCTGGAGATTCACAGTCCACCCACTGGTCATACTCCTCCTCCCAACCATCGAAATGAATGCGAAGGAGTCTGTGGACGATCCTGGTTATTGTGGCGACGCACACCAGACGTGGCTCCATCAGGTCCACCGCCTCCAGCTTCATGCCGTCGCGGAAGCCATGATTCGGGACCTCCTGTAAATGCCCCGCGTAATGACTTAAGTGCATGAGAAGAAATGTGATCCACAAATAAAAATGGTAGAAGGTGTCATCCACTTTATCTGCAAGCCTCCAAAACCATTTAATGACAAAATCAAGACCAGACTGGCATGAAAAGGGCTTACTACTGGGTAATACTCGCAACGATTTCCCTTGTTCTTTACGTAAACTTACTTTGTTAAAGAGCTTCACAGGGGCTGCTATTGAACATGTTTCTCTGAGGTAGTCAAACCATTTGAATGGCAGTTTGTTGTACCCTGTGGATCAGGTCAAGATTTACATATGAAATAAATCAAAGCGATTATTTGTGGCAGAAAGCTGCAAACGTTAACACCTGAAATGTCCTTTACCTCTCGGAGGTGTGAGCTCGATGCTGTTGATTTCACAGAAGCCCACTGGGAAAATGGAGGGAGAGGTGGAGTGGTAGCAGAACCAATCGGAGCCATCTGCTGCTTCTGAGCCATCAATCCCAATCATGAGGTACCCATCTGCCAACACCTACGAGAAGAAAACCGAGTCCGGGGATTATGCAGGACATCTTCATTTATACGCCTCTTTTTTTAATTGATGCATGACTCCGTTTAATCTGTGCACCGTTACCTTTCTTACAGTAGCGACACATATAGCTGAGAGATTGAGAGGGTCTATTGCTTCCAACTTCATTCCATCTTTAAACCACTCGCCACTCTGGTCTACATCCTTCACCTGTTAATGAATAGGAGACGTATCTTGTGACGGATCAGAAAGAGAGACTTGTGCATGGAGGATCGTTAAAAACCTCTAGAAAATTTACCTTTAGAAATAACTGGGAAGGTGCATCCATTAGACCCTCAATTTTCTTTGTCACCTCTAGAGGAAGTAGAAAATATTTTAGAATAATAACACAAAATTATTTGTTTTAGCAATCCAGTTTCCCAAATATCTGCCTAGTGACTGCTGTTAACACACACAGGCATACAAACACACACACACTGACCAGATCTTTTAAAGCGATGCCCAATGCTCCTTGACCAGCCGATGGAATGAATGAGTGGGCTGTACATGTGACACCAGAAGTCATCTGAGCCGTCCTGGCTCTCTTCATAAACGAGTCGCAGTCGACCCCCTATCACCTGCTCGACCAGAGCTACACGTGTCCGGCACAGGTGGGTTTTATCCACCACCTCCACACGCATCAGCTTCTTAAATGGGTATTGCATGTTCTCTTGCACCTAAAAAAAAAATATACATATTTCCAGAGTTGATCATCTTTAAAAACAATCCTGTTGAATTAGGCAACAAATGTCGACAGCAGCAACCACTACAACAAATGTAGTGCATTTTTACAATGTAGAATACAATCAAGTTCAACATTCATTCTTTTTTTATCTATTATTATTCATTTCCACATCCCAAATCTGTAGCACATGTACAATTTTCTTCTGTTCAGATGTTATGGATCCAGAGCATTCATACCCTTTTAGCAAAGTCAGGTGGCAGAGTTTTCACTCCAGTGAGTCGCTTTACAAGAAATCCTTTCCAGTTAGAGCACTTATGCTGGATTGCTACAAAGAAAACAAAAATGAAATGCATCACTTCTTTGACAGGTAATTAGCTACGATGTGTTCTGACATGGCTTTGGATTACTTACATTTAGGAGGTACCAGGGGTTTACTATTTGAGGCACACCATCCAACAGGATGGATTTCTGGGATGCACAGATTACACCAGAAGTCATGGCTCGAGTCGTTATCAAATCCCTCATATCGGAGAAGTGCTTTAAAACCTTTATATAAAAAAAAATAAAAAAATAAAAAATTACAAAAAGTATGTTCATGCAATTATAACAACACACCTTACACACAATTAGAGCAGTGTGTAACAGCAAAGCATAAAAAGAAGTTAAAAAATTCTGTTTACCTGCTATTTTAACGATCTCTGCTATCCAGTAAACTTTGGTGGATAGGTTTGTGTCAGAATTGAGAACCTCTACCCTCACACCATTAGTAATGTCACCCCAAAATAAACGCATGGATATCTGGAGAACGCAGCGTACACAAGCATGTGTTTAGGAAATACTTATGATTTTAAGGATTTTCAGTCAATGTGAATGAGGATCTGTTTATGAGCAATACACACATGTTTGAAACAGCTTACTGGTGCGCCGATCAGGTTATTGCTACAAATGTACTGACCCCAGTCAAAGCCCTCTACGGGAATAGCTGTCAATATTGAAAGATAAAAAGTACAGTACAATAAGTCTCTCTCACCATTTGAAGAAAAAACAAAACAAAACTAAGCCGTTAATGCTTTTCAACATGATAGGCTTACCTGATTTTGACTTAGCAGGGCTCTGCTGATTCGATTGATACTGTGCATAAGCTGCCAATTTTGCCATGAGCGGCTGTTTCTGTAAGACCTTTGCTTTTTTTGTTGGTGGTTTCCCCTTTGTGAGACATACAACACAGTTTAATACTTGATAGGTGCTTTTTAATTAAAAACACATTTAAAATTTGTTTGATAAGATTGTATATGTGTAAAATACCTGAAGTCTGGCCAGTATGCTGGCTTTTTTCGAGTTGGAGGAATAACTTCTGGAGCAGGATACGCTGCAGAACCTCTTTGTTTTGGAGTAAAAAGCATCGCGGACCCCAACCATTCCACACATTTCACAAGTCGCTTTAAAAACGCACAAAAGAAGAAAACAAGCATTTAACACAATATACAAGCACAGCATGTATTATCTGCACAGTCAGGGCATGCACTGACCAAACAACAAAAACCTGCACTAACCCATGCCAGCTTTTCCATCAGGATAGGTGTACACCTGCCCGTTGTTCTTGATGAGAGGAAGACCGGCAGGAAGACTGCGCTCTTCATCCTCGCTGTCCTCTGTGCTGGAGCTGCTGCTCGACTCCTCGCTGCTCTCATACCCGTCAAACATGCCAAATGAGTCTCTTCTCTTTCTTTCGGACCGTGAAGTGCGTTCGGCCTGCCAAAACAAGGTTCAAGTCAACTGATCTGTCCAGGAAGCAAAAGGCACATTTAAAAATCAACAAAACAGCACAAAAACGTAAACCTCACTGCAGATCATGCAACCAAAGTACCGAGCAGAAGGTCAACAAGAACGAGGATTGCTCAGAGATATTATTTAGTTATAACATATTATAAAATATAATAGATATTATTATTATTATTATTATTATTATCATCATCATCAAACTGCAAGCCCAACTCAGGTGTGATCATTTGAATGAAAGTTCAGGAATAAAACAGCCTATGATTATTGTAAAAGAAAAATCTGAACGATTTTATACACTAATACACAATCCTATCACTTCTGACCAGTTATATTCCCAGATATAAGGAATAAAAAGTAAAATGTGCTGAAAAATACACAAACTCTGATGTTTGCAGATGAGAGTGACCTGGCTCTGTCACCAGAAAACAGCCTTTTTTTTTTTTTTTTTTTAAACAGCTTATCAAATAAAAGCCGAATAGCGTTCAACTAAAAGCATTTGCCAATTTCAACATTTAAACCAAAGAACAAATTGTCCTGATTTTATTCAACAGGTTCTCTGGAGGCTCAGCAGCCGCCTGTGTTTGTTGTGAACATTGTTGGATTGCAGCCAATTAGCTTTTGGAGCTACAACATTAACACTCCGAGCTACACTATTGGGCCTCGGTCTGATGTGCTCCACAAAACGCACAATAAACAACAAGGCCTCAGTGTAAATATACACAGCACTGATATCACTACATTAACGTATTTATTTTACAAATGAAAGACTAGCGTTCGGCGGGTTTAGCTAGCTAACATGCTAACATTAGCTTCGCTGCAGACTGACAACCAAAACAAAGAGGATTGTAATGGAGCTAGCTAACAAGCTAACAGGCTAACAAGCTAGCTCGGGCTATTTTACAAGCGAAACAAGGAAGCAAGCAGAATATAAATCCTCTTACCAAATCCCTTGCGTCTTCCATTAGCCCTTCATGTAAGACGGAAAGCTAACGTGAGTACGCTATATAACAGGCCCCGCTGGCGGGGGCTCGGGCTCAATATTTCACCAAATGCAAAAAAATAACTCCAGCTGATTATCAACAATTGTCATTGAATATAGTGCGCATGCGCGTTCGGGCCTGTTTACTATTGGTCCGGAAGTGAAGGCGTCATCAGCAGATCAAACAAAATAAGGTGAGGGATTTTTACTGCAGAGGAGCCAGAGATGAACACACCTACACTAACACTTGTCTGCCTCAGATCTACACTCGACACAACAATAATAACAAGCGTATTATTATAATGGCCTGCACATATTGTATAAGAAAAAAAAAAAAGTGTGTGTGTGTGTGTTTAAGGTGTTGGGTTAATGATCAGAAGGTCATGGGTCCGAATCCCAGCTCCACCAAGCTGCCACTGCTGGAGCCCCTGAACACCCTTAACCCTCAATTACCCTCAGTTGTATAAATTGAAATGAAAAAAATGTAAGTCACTCTGGATAAAGAAACTCTCTCTCATTTTCTACCGCTTATCCGAACTACCTCGGGTCACGGGGAGCCTGTGCCTATCTCAGGCGTCATCGGGCATCAAGGCAGGATACACCCTGGACGGAGTGCCAACCCATCACAGGGCACACACACACACACTCTCATTCACTCACACACAATTTTCCAGCGATGCCAATCAACCTACCATGCATGTCTTTGGACCGGGGAGGAAACCGGAGTACCCGGAGGAAACCCCCGAGGCACGGGGAGAACATGCAAACTCCACACACACAAGGTGGAGGCGGGAATCGAACCCCGACCCTGGAGGTGTGAGGCGAACGTGCTAACCACTAAGCCACCGTGCCCCCCACTCTGGATAAAGGTGTCTGCTAAATGTAAATATACACGTATTTGCCTGTACATGCATTCATTTGATTCAGAATAACAACAAGCAGCTCCCTATTAATTCTATTTATAATAGGTTTTGGAAATAATTCAGTTAATAATTGCTTAAGTCAGCTGAAGCGGACAGTACTTAAGTTGTGCCAAGTCATGCAAAGATTTATAAGTATGAATATCTGTGAGGTGGTGAAATATTCTGCCAAGCGTTATATCAGGTCTACTTATAACCACACATTGTATTAAAATTTCTAATTCTACAATAAGACATGAGGTGTTTAAGAACAAACTTCAGGGTCTACTTTCTGAATAATGACATACTACAGCTTTAAAACATTTCCTATATGAACAGAAACAAAGGATGTGAGGAGAAAAAAGAGACCAGATTAGAACAATACTCTATTTTATTATATTCATATCCTCATATGTTTTTCGAAGCATGTTAATAAACCCTTAAATGCACAACAAACAATGAAAGTTACAGTAAATTAATTACATATGGTTTCAAACAACTTCCATAAAAACTATTTAATCACCCAAGTGCACAACTAATATAATACTGAGGTTCATTTCCAAAGCTCACACTTTCAGACTCCCTGAGTGCCACTCCTCATCCGGTCATCAATTAACTCTTCTCAAGTAGTTCAGTACACAGTGAATAAAACAAGATCTGTAATGTTGACAATAACTCTAGAACAGACAACAAAAGTGACAAAAAGAAAAACAGAACATATAGCACAGTCAGATAAGGCTTGCTTTTGCAGAAGCATGAGGTCCATGTCAGCAGTGTGTTTAAAGGTGGTCTCTGAGAGGAAAAGAACAAAGAACAAAACATGGAAATTAAATCACAATCTAATGAGCACATCTTTGATTTAATCTAAACACATTTTCACATTAACACAATAAAACCATGACTTTATAAGAAAACCAATGACCGTGATGCTAATTATTATCCAACAACGATGTGTTTTAATTCTTTGTATCAAAGAAATTAGTCAGACACTTATTTATTCAGTGAATTACACACTGTACACTTTAATCTAATTATAGTTACATGCCGTGAAATGTCTGTGTTGCATCACTTGAATGGTTCCTGTTATCACAAATAAACAGCTATTTCTTCACCTGGCTCTCTTGTAATTAAAAATGATCAAAAATTGTAAAAGTTACAGTTTGGCCCCGATGGTTACAAAGCACTGCTTAATGGAGCCTTCTTTTAAAAATGCTAGTTTTCCCTCACAGAAAAGTCACAGAATCAATCAACAGTAACACATTTTTAACCCATTTATGTGGAGTGTACGCTATATAAGTCCCTGTGAATTAGCTGTTACATCAGAAACAATAACATACAAATATAGCCAACAATTTGTGGAAGCCTGACCACCTCAACCATGTGTGCCACAACAAAATGTTGCCCAAAAAAAAAAGTTGGAAGTACACAATTGCATTAGAATGTGTTCATTAATATTAAACCCAAGATTTGCCTTGCAGTCATCACTACAGTCAGAGGGAGGAAAATCAACACTAATCAATCACTTCACCAGCACTTTGGTACAAAAGATACTACATAAAACGTTATGTTTTTCTTACCAATATGAATACGTATTGACTTTGGTCTTTAATCAGTTAAACTCATCTTCAAGAACATCATCTACACTTCCAGATATCGAGGCGACTTCTGCAAAGATGAAACAAGAAAATTGAAATAAAAAGTGTCAAACCATCACTCAATTTTGTGCACCCATTTAAAACACTGTATTGTGATCGTTATAAAGAAACACACAAAAAAATCCCATAGTGTCCAGTGGTGTAAAATTTAAGTCTTTATATTCTTGTGTGGACAGACACACAGACACACACACACACCTTAACCACCTCTTCCAGTTACAGTGAGCTGTTTTAACCTCTGTATTGAGAATTAGCCAGTCCCATAGTGCTCCAGTAGACAACACTGTATTTCATACCAATCTCCATCCACCACAAGTGTAGTGTATGTGCAATTACTATGAATGTACATGTTTCACTGTACTATGGGAAAATATAGTAGTTTATATTTTGCTTTTCCATACATTCATTTTCTACCACTTATCCGAACTACCTCGGGTCACGGGGAGCCTGTGCCTATCTCAGGCGTCATTGGGCATCAAGGCAGGATACACCCTGGACGGAGTGCCAACCCATCGCAGGGCACACACACACTCTCATTCACTCACGCGATCACACACTAGGGACAATTTTCCAGAGATGCCAATCAACCTACCATGCATGTCTTTGGACCGGGGGAGGAAACCGGAGTACCCGGAGGAAACCCGAGGCACGGGGAGAACATGCAAACTCCACACACACAAGGTGGAGGCGGGAATCGAACCCCCAACCCTGGAGGTGTGAGGGGAACGTGCTAACCACTAAGCCACCGTGCCCCCCGCTTTTCCATACATTAATAACAAAAAACATGGTAAATAACCTCAGGGGGTTTGTACTGTACTGCTCCTGCGTTTGAAAGTTGAATGTTTTTGGTAAGACATTTTCTCATGTTTGTCATATTTTAAGACCATGATTAAACTTGTATCTACCATGTACATCATTTTTTAACAATCCCAACTTCTCTAAACACAACCATCTTGACAAGAGGAAAATAAGTTTTCTCTCCACTGGGGATCAGGGAAATGAATATTCATAGTAAGCTTAATCTTTGTTTGGGATATTCTGCAAGAATATTCTGCAAGCTCTCTAAGAGCGTTTAAACTTTATGTATAGATTGTTTATTGTATGATTTATTTTACAATGGGTGTACAGTATATTTGGTACTTTGCTATTAATAGTGCTGAAGGAAATATGAAAAAAAATAATAACCTTTCAGTTATTTAACCTTAATTAAAGCTTGGTGGCTGAGTATCACCTCTACATGAGTAGCTGGTGTTACAGCTCTGGGGTTAAGGGTTTGAATTCACCTCCTCACAGTGCGTGTGTGTTTGTGTTTTCCTCTGGGTACTCTGGTTTCTTCCCCAGTCCAAAAACCTGTGTAGGCTGTCTGGCACCACTACACTGTTGATGGATGTGAGCGTATGTGTGTGAGACTGTGCCCTGTGATGGATTTGCACCCTCTTCAGGGTGTCCCCTGCCTTGTGCCCCAAGTCCAGAGAGACTGTCTCCAGGTTCACTATGACCCTGTTTAGGAGAAGCACTAGAGAAAATGGATGAATCGAACAATCCTCGTGTATTTAATAATAGGCATATCAAACACAAAAAAATTTAATTTCTTTGTCAATGCCTTATAATTCATTGCTTTTTTATAATCTTTGGGAAATTAGGTGCTGCCTAATTTTAGGTGCTGCTATGTTACAATGATATGATGATGTTCCAACTTGGCAAAAAGGGACCTCCTGACAAAGTTAGTGTTTTTTTTATTGTGAATTACGAGCTGTAGTAACATAGCTATGGATTCAAAAAACGTCAGCTCCTACTTTTAAAGCTAGTAAACAGGGAGCACAGGGAACCGTGTTGATATCCTGCTCTGCAGTAATCACACATATTCTACAGATATGGTGTTTAGTGATTAGGTTCAAATACACTAGAATATTCACCATTAAACCAACAGCACCTCTTACTGATATGTCTCCACTGTTCGTCTTCTGGTTTTCAAGCTCCAGGACCTTCTCTCTTGGCATAGCTTCTTCACAGACCACCTCCTTCTCAGTCTTGTCTCTTAAACCTTCATTAAGGTGTTCACTCGATTCACTGGGACCTCCTGTTAATAACTGTTGCTTTTTCACATTAATCTTAGGTGTAGAATCTTTAGAATTACTAGTTCCCTTATCAGAGGGGTCAGACACAGCTTTAGTAGTTCTAATGTATATGATATCACTCTCATCACTGCTGCAGTCACTCAAATAGGTAAGACTACACTTTTGGAGAGACTTGCTTGGTTTAGATGGATCTCCATCCACCATTTCAGCATCATCAGCACTTGACATGTCAGAGCTGAGATAGATTACAGAAGAGGAGGTCTCAGGGGTCGTGTCCTCAGACTGCTCAGACAGACAGAAGGATGAAGAAGTTGGACAGGAGCATGAAGAAGCTGTGGTTGATCTGGGCATGGTGCTGTTGAGCGACATCTCAGAGGAGTCCTGAGAGGAAGTAAGGTAATACCAGACACCTCTTATTCCATCACTACTCCGACTGCTGCTGATGCTACACGCACATTCACTACAGGTACTGAGAGACTCTGGTTCTGTCAGCTCTGAAGATAATGTGACGTTGCTGCTGGACGAGGTCCCAAGGAAGACGTTGTCACTCAGACTGACAGAATACATTGCTGAGGTCACGATGTCTACAGCAGATGAGGAGGATGTGGCAACCGAAGAGAACTCTCTTTGCATATGCGTCGCTAGTGTTACCGATGGAAGATCGGAGAAGTCCTGGTGAAGAAGGACTCTTGGCTCCTGGCCAGGTGGAGACAGCCCTGATCCTGAGGACTCGATAACATTGCTGACCAGCTCACTCAGGCTCAAAGACGGGGTGGAGTAGAGAAGCGAAGAAGAAGGAGGCATGAGGTTGTTAGAGGAATTCTGGTCTACATCAGCTCGCTCGACATCTACAGAACTGGGGCAGCTAGACGATGACCACGTCAACTGTTTTGTCACTGATGGATATGAAGAACCTTAATACATGATGTCTAAATGGTAGTTATTTATAGAGTAACATGTAATCTGACATGATTACATGTAATCTGAAGTTTGACAGGGTGATGATATGAGGGACGATTTCCCAGGCCAGGTCTTTAACCTCCATGTTATGCTCTCTTACTGTATACTGTGTTGAAGGCAATTATATAAAACTCATACACATGAGTTCAGAGGCCATTTTCACCAACAGGGTTTACATCTGGTTGTACACAGAGCTGTTCATAACTTTCTGGAAATGAGTTATTGTCAGACTCATCTTATATAAAAGTCCTGTCTAATAATCCAATCCGTTTCACAGTAAAGACTACCTTGGTTAAGACCTGTTGGTGGAACCAGCCCATGGAATAAACTCTGGCACTTTTGGAACCTACCTGACAAGCTTATGCAGGACATACTCAACTCTGAGTTGACCCCAGTCATGTCATCCTACAGACAAGCAACGAGACATTGTCAGTTTGGTGAAAAAGCAGAAATTTACAAATTACAAAGAAAATGGCTTTTAATATTTCTTACCAACAACTTCTGCAGAGATCTTGGCTCATCATGATCTTCCCTCAACCCGCTCCCTTCATCCTGACAGCTCACTGCATGGCCTAAGCGAATCAACTCTTCACCCAGATCCACAACCTTACAAAAACAGAGAAAAAAAGTTATATAATCTCTGGTTCAATTGTGTTCTTTTTTTGATGACAGTGTAGACAAGAGGAGACAAATGATTATTTTCCTCTAGCAGCACATAAGCCTTTGCAACACATTTCTTTCACCTTAGAATTTCATTTAATGATGAGAAACATTAAAAAAGTAGTTCCATTTACCATTGAACAGCTATAGTGTTCGTGCTAGAACAGCTAGAACAGATGCAGACCGTTCTTTCTACCAGAAAGTCTTTTCAATAGGGAAAACCCCTTCCTACGGTCTTCTTCCATAAACTGCTCTTTTTATGGAAATCCTCCACATAGCAATGATGAATTAAATCGTCTAATTAAACGTCACAGTAATAAATACCTCCTGGTTAAATCTGTGAATTCAACAATGCTGTACATGGGTGTAAAATGAAAATAAATAAATGAATTAAAGAATGAGAAAGTTGAAATGTAAAAGTACGCTGACCTTTCCCTGGCTGTTATCATACAGCTTTACGCTGGGCCAGGAAGACAGCTCTGTGTGCGAGTAACTGCACAGTTTGGCTAGTAAAGGCTTCCACTGCGCACAGTACGTCATTCTCTCAAAGTCATCAAGTGCGTCCTCGGTCCAAAAGTGTCCTGAGACAATGTTAATTAGAATATTAGATATAGATTTAAGTGCATTTTCTGTCACAGTTTCATTGTGAACACAGGCATGCAAGCACTAACCTGCAGGCTGCACTTCTGCCAGACTGCACTCGATGGCTTGGAAGGGCAAGCTCAAGAAATCACTCCTAAAACAGCACAGAAAAGATGAGTCCCGGTAAACTTCAGCACAAAACAGATAAGCAGGTGCTTTACGTCAACATCACTCGCACTGACCTCAGGCTGCGTAACTGATCCCTTGGAAGCTCTCCATTGTCCCCAAAGTCCACGTAGTACAGATCAATCAAACCGGAGCTCAGGACGCCCAACACTCGAGCCCGGTTCCATGTGCCGTGGTTCTGATACGGAGCAGCAACAATGTCCCCTACAACTATAGCCTTGACTCTATGCTCCTGAACAGTATAAACAGAACTTTCCAGTTAACCATGTGCGTTTTTCTGTCCTAGGTAGACGAAACGAGGAGAAATGCACTAAACTCACATTCGAGGTGTCTCCATTATAGAAACGGCTCATCTCGGTAGTCAGTTTGTCCAGCTGAAGTGACCGGACACCTATGATCTGGATCCAGAAGTGCTGGGGATTCTCCGATGCAGACACATACACCTCCAAATGCTCACCTGGCTGGAAGCTCAAGTCTGGACTCGGGACTGACAAGAGTACACAAAAATACTGAGCATTGCGTTGACTACAATGCATGTTCAACAATAATAATCCACTTTCAGGTAAAAACATGGTTCATTGCCTTTAATATGCATCAGTGTGGGTAACAGAAAGGTAATATTTAATACTACGTAAGTATAAGTAAAAATGTTCTCAGGTGGATTTAAGAAAAGGTGAAAAAATATTTTGTTCTGAAATATTAAGTCTGATTGAATTTAGCATCAGATCACAGGATCGATCACATACTCTACTACAACAAACTAATAAAACTCACCAGACAAAAGCAAAACGCTGATAGAGTGGTATAGCGACTACAAAGCAGACTCGAACTGCTTAGAACTTTCATTCATAAAAGTCATGACATTTAATCAGACTCACAACAGAAGTACAACACATTAAGGGAGCAGTTTAATGTACTTACAGGTGACCATTATGTGCACTTTTTTACACCACTTCTGCTCTGCTTACTTTCAAATTTTGAATACTCCAGTGGTGAAGCTGGTGAGAAAATCTCCTCTTCCTCTGATTGAAGCGAATTTTCCGTTGTGTGGTCCCCGCTGCTGGCAAACCCATTCGATCCACTGGGATGAATCAGTCCTGCTTCAGTAACTGGAGAGAGCAGATCATCTTGGGTTATGTTCTGCGTGAGCTCAGTGTCTGGGCCCTGAGATCTGTGGACTGGCTCCAGTTCTATGGCTTTCCTTTTCTGGCGCAGAGCAGACGACTGGTTGATCCGTTTCCGTACCGTCTCATTCTCCATCACCTTCTCCATGATTAAGTCCTAAAAATAAAACAAAAACAAAACAAATAAATAAATAAATAAATGAATAAATAAAACAGCATTTCTTGTATGTATGATTACTATAAACATGAACTGCCAGATTTTCCTGTCCTGAGAAATAAACTGTCTAAGAATAGCTGTTGCTCCAGCTGTGGGAAATTGCTTCAATGACAGAAAGTAAAATAAAAATACATACACAAAAGCATAAATTCTTGCTACAAAGTTATGCGGTAATAATTTTAATACAATTATTACTCTTAGACTTGCATTATAGAAGTATTTCAAATAAACAGATTATCTGTTCTTTTTTAAATACAAGGAAAAATATCCAAATTTTACTCTGTGGTAATTGGATACACGCTGCACATGTGGTGGATGGTGGAGGTTTGATGCTTTGCAACTATTTGTCTGTTGAAACTGTATGTTTTTCCTAGCCCTGTATCTGAGTCACTGCAGTAAACATCCTTGTTTTGGTTTGGTCTAGGCTACTTTAGACCTTTTTTTGGAATGTACAACCACCTCACCTTAGCACGCTGGACTTCCTGGCGTGTCCCCACAATCGCAACCTTGCCCTTTTCTTCCAAGCTGCGACCTCTTTCACGTGAACAGTTCACACGAGCTCCCGATGTCCGGCTAATTAACTTCAGCGTCTCCCCTCCACGACCTAACACACAAAGGCTCCCTTCTTAGTCTACAGACACATTAAATAAGGCAGAAGAACAAAAAAGAAAAGAGGATCTTGAAATGTTAAGAAGTCAGGCTCAGCGCAGGACCTATGATTCGTCCAAAGGCAGTTTGTGGAACCTCTATGACGTCAGTGATAAGCTCGCTGTCATTAGCCAGCTTCTCCAGAGCACATTGAGCTAAGAGGTTCTGCTGTGTTGTTCCCTGAAGCAAGAAGCACACAGAGCTCTGATCCTCTGAATTGGGCAGCACGTTCACCTGAGCTCCTGACTTCTGACTGACCTGGACATAAACAGAAAACTCAAACTTTTCAGCCATTTGTAATCAATTAAACGTAAAATCAGCAATTTAGGTAAAAGGATGGAACACAGAGTTAACACAATGTTCATATATTACAAACAGTTATTTGTTTTGAACAGTTATTTCAATGATCAGAAACTAGAGTTGCGATACAAATAGGAAATCAGGAAAGAATAAACTCACAAGATCCAGAAAGGCACTCTGGTGCCTCGCAATGCATCTGTACACGTCAAGTGGCAGGGAAAACCTGGACTGTTCCATCTGTTTCTGAGCTACAAAAAAAACAAACAAACACATCTGGATAATCGATTTACAGTTACTTAAATTATCCAACAATAAAAATCATATTAATTAGAGCTGCTCAGCCAGTGCTACACAATACAATCAGCAGTGTCAATTACCTCAACCTTCGGATATTCTGCATGTTATGTGATCCTCAGGAGGAAAAAGGCAAGTTTCATCACTGAGAATTATTTTATCAGGAGTAATGGAGTGCTCAGAAGCCATTAATGGCTGTAAGCCATTATTCACAGAACCATGCCCCCCATATAAAAAAAAATAATAATAATAATTTAATAAAATGAACCATGTAGAGGTTTAACCATTACACCCCTAAAATAACAGATCACCAGAGTTAACTCATCACAACAGGTAAATATCTCACCACTGCCGCTGCGAATGTGACGGTACAAGATGTATCCCACTGTGGCCCCTACAGAAAGGCCTGCAGCCAGCACCACCTTCTTCCCTGAGCTCAGGCTTTTCCACGGCCCTTCCTGTACTGCTGCCATTTACTGTAGCTGTGCTAAGCCAAGCACTGGACTGAACCTGACAGGAGAGACAAAGTATTGAAGATACAGTATTGTTAATGAGCTGCATGTATGGGAATTTCCCTAAATAGTCCATCATAACCTTGTCCTGAACCACAGACTTGATCTAGTGAACAAGTGCATACAAACAAAATAACCCATAGTACTTGACCTGACACCATTTCTCTATTTCTTGTAAAGGAAATGCAGATGTATTTTCCCCTAAGTGCACCTACAACATTTAATACAAAGATATAGCTCAACCAAAACAACAGACCTTGCATTACAATTCAGCCTTTATGAAAATCTTGAGTATAAGCACCAGCTGGTACCTTAATGCGACTTAAATGGCTTTCTCAAAAACACTGCATTCAATAAACAGAGAGTTTGCAATATTAGATCGCAAGCATGCAGCAAAGCAGCTCACAAGAGGCTGGACTACTCTCATTTCACATTCTAAGTTTTATGGCATGTTCTTATGCTTTTTATTTCTGACATTTCCATTAGCATGTGGTGGCAAGGCAAGGGGCTTGGGGGTATTGAGTCAAAGCCATACTTCCTTGTACTAGCAGCATAGCAAAATGCCATTACAGCATTACAGAGTGTACCATCATGAAAAATGGTTTTCACGTTAAAGAAAAAACCTCTAAAGCTCATCATTGCTTTAGTAAAGATTAAAAGATCATAATCCCAGCTAGTAGCTAAATGTCAGTCAAGACTTAATACTCTCTCACTCTCTCATCCATTCCTGCTGCCACTCGCCTTCTGCTGAACGATCTCACATTGATAGCCTAAAGATCTGAACTTCCCAAAAGCAGTTTCTTCCCAAGATTCACCTTTGCTGAGGTCCAACCAACCTGGATACTGTAGATTTGTACCTAATGGCTGCTGCTGTATTCTGAAATTCATCCCAGGACAACATGCCCATAGTGACCATCCTCACAACACACTTAATATAGAGGTGTAAAAAGAAAAAGGTAACCAGTACTGTCATGATTTATAATCCTACTATCTGGTGACTTTTGTGTCTGGTTCCTTGTTGTTTAATGTTGTTTCAGGGAGCTGGACCTCAACACTCCAGCTTCCTCACTGTGATCTAAATCTGCATCTGGCTTACTGCAAAGCTGCTCTAAGTGTTGCACAAGTAAAATGCATGTCCAAATGAATTTATGGACTGTACTTTGACCTCTTACTGGCTTATACAGCACACAGATTATCCATATTTTAGGTCTAGCACATCCATTGGACAAACACTACTGAGAAACCAAGTGGGTCTCAAACATTTATTGTTTGGAAAAAATAATCTGTCATGCACTGATGTCAGGATAAGAGGTCTGGCGTGCGGTCAGCATTTCATCCCAGAAGTGTTCCGTGGGGTTGAGGTCATTGTTCAGTGTAGAACACTCATGATCTACCACAACAACTTTGGCAAACCATGTCTTCATGAACCTTGCTTTGTGTACAGGTGCAGTGTCGTGCTTGGGCCTCCTAATTTCAGCGAGGAGAAACTAAAATTCTGCAGCATTCAATGACGTTCTAAAAATTTTGGTGCAATGAACCACATACGGCTGTGATTGTCAGGGGTCAACATACTTTTGGCCGTATAATACAGTATAGTATAGTATAGTATAGTATATCATATTGATGGTATTATACTACTGTATAGTATAAGGTTGTTTGTTGTGTCTACAAAACTCAACAACGTGTTCTGTTTGTGAAAATTTCAGGAATAAAATCCAAAATAAAGACAGAATATTCTTGCATAAAATAAAATAATGTTTACAAAATAAATCTGTGCTGAAGGGTCTGAAGAATGTATTTTACGCCTAAAGGAGTCATTACTTGCAAAAGTTTGAGCACCCCTGAGATATCAGTGAGATCACAGACCTGAAATCAGCAGGTTTTTTCTTTTTTAAGTCATTTACATCAACAATTTATGATATGACATATGTAGTTTTCCAAAAAAAAAAAAAGCCTGTAAATGGCAGTTTTTTTTTTTTATTATTATTATTATTAGGCTAACAGGGGACAATATTGACATGGCGTCCTTCTAGTGAACTTGCTGCATTATATACGGTGTAGATATCAGGGAAAGGTTATCTAGGTTAGTGATATAGATAGCGATTGTGCACAATTATAACAGTTATAACAGATATGAAGCATAAAGAAGCAGCAACTGTAAACAAATAAACACACGCATGGCACACGCGCGCGCGCACACACACACAGACATCCATTTTTATGTTTATATACACGTTAGTCACCTTCAAAGCCCAGACGATATTAAACTACAGACTAAACTTACAGAGAAAGCAAAAAAGACACGTTATAATTACCTTTTAAATGTGAAAAGAGGTGAGAAACCCACGGCTTGTACGGTTTAGCAAACGCTGCTAACCTTCTGACCATGAATCAAACAAATGAGTTGCATGCTAACGGCTGCAGAATTACACACAGCTGATTGGCTGAGATTTGGCAGGTCAAACCTCACTGGCCAATCACGTGCCGAGCTGAAACCTAAGCTGAAATCAATGTGACCCATGTCACTAGTGATGCACAGGTGAGACAAGTATTGTTTTATGACAGCAATAGTTATGTGTTTAATAAAAACAATAATAATAAAAATCTCTTTAATACACGCAATAGTCTTTAAATGAAGGTATTTATTAAAAGATCACAAATCAATTGGCAAAAAATAAAAATCAATGACCTCTTAAAAATAGAAAAAATACATTTATAAACTTTGAACATTCACAAATTGCAAATCTTTTCATGAGTAGCTGGCACCAACCGATACAGGTCTTTTATTCTGTTCTTATTTGCACAAATATCTGTACAGTAGAGAGACTGGACATGTTTCCTGTGGGATGGCTAAGGCTGATATGATAGATGGAGTCCTCAGCAACATCTGAAGTGCATGCAAGATCCAATATTCTCAAAAGAGTTTAACTGTTGAGTTCGTGAAAGTCTTAATCATGCATATAATTCGGCGGAAATTAAAATGTACATTTATTCAACAACATTAAAAAAGAACAATATTTCATAACTGTACAAAAAGTTGTGCAATCATGCTCTATTACACAAGGTGAACATATAAAGATCTACAGAATTGATCAGTGCAAAAAAAAAAAAAAAAAAAAAAATCTCTGCTGATTACCCCAACATGTCACCTTCCATCACTTCCGCGCCAGACATAAAGCAAGTAAACATCTCGCTCAGTTAATGCCTGATTGATATCGTTGCCCTGTCTGATATCTGATATCCAGGTGCTTATACACACACACACACATTTAAAATTGGCCTGAGCTGGAAACAGAGCAGGAGGACAAACACTGTTTGAATACATTCTGTGTATTAACTTGATCTGCCCACAAGTTGAAAAGAGTACAGTGATGAATCAAGTCATGATGTTCTGCACATATGATCTCTTCAGACACAAAGCAACTGTATGGAAAAAAGGCCTGCTTAAGTATAATGCACTATCCATAAAAATATAGACGTGTGCCATAAAATAAATAAATAATTAAATAGTTTAGATGCAGGAACTATAAAGCAAAGCCTATGTAAATCTAGCAAGTCATGAATAATCAGGAGGAATAAGAACTTACAATATCTCTATAGTAAATGTGGCTTAATAGATATGGAAAAAAAAGCTAAAAGGCATGAAGAGCTCCTTCTACATGGAGTTCACAAAGAGAAGACATACATGAAAGACTAAAAGTACATGTATGCTGAATAGGGTAAATGAAAGGAGGTGATGCAGACAAACTGAAGCAATGTTTTAGTGACCAAACTGCCTTAAAGCCACAGTGAGGTGCTTGGCCTTAAACAGAACAGTAAAAACATCAAGGAAGGAGAAATGCTGGTCATTTTAAATAATGCATATTGCTCATCACATACTGTTCAGTAAAACCCCTGTAATCGGACTTAAACATTAACGCTCGCATTTCTTTATTTGGCAGATATGTATACATAACAGGACTTTCATTTGAGGATTCAGAACATTGTTCAAGAAGCCCAGCAGGGTTCTGTGGAGAGCTTCAGATTTGATCATCTATCGATCATCGTCTTCTGATCACGAGCTCACTAGCCCTTGACCATTGAGGATGCAGAATGTTATTGAGGCAATCAGCAAGAGGTAGAACAGCCATAAACTTAATCACACCGGGATAAGCTATGGTAAGACTAGAAGACAGCTCTCTGTGGAATCGATTTTTAGTTCCGAATTTTAGATAATTGATTTGTTATAGTGATCCATCTGACCAAACAATACATGACACAGCAAAATTTTGGCTCATATTTTGTTTGACACATATCAAGTCAGAGCATTGGTTAAAAAGTTCCATTCTTATAATATTGTTTGATAAGAACGCCTTCTTCGATTTGAATAGACTCGTTAGATTTGGTGCAAGTGCAAAACTATCTCTGTGGCAGGCATTAGACATGAGGTATTTGAAAGGATGTACAACGACAGTGACATTTAAATCTATGTAAAGATTCTTCTGTATTTGGTGATGCATGGCATTTTCATATGAAACAGAGTGAAGAAACTGCTGAGGTGTGTAAGCAGTGCTCAATAATTAGAAGATAAAACAGCATGCTCCTTCTGCTTTCTACACACTTCCTGTTACCACTGAGAAAAATCATCTGCAGTCCTATATTTCTTTAGCTTAGAATTAAAATCCGAGTCAAAACATAATATGCCTTATCAAACTTCCACACATCTTGTATACCGTTATATTACTAGGTAAGAAGATTGTCCAGCTATAATAATCCTGGCATTTTTAAGATAACATTACTAAACTTAATTGTACTGAACTCACACTCTTTTATAATACCACTCGTTCTTTTCTACCCAAGCCAGAAGGAACAGAGGATGCATGAACATAACCACCATAAACAAAAAAATTGAAGAAAAATTTAAAGATGGAGCCTATTGATGGAGAACAGACGCTGTCTGAGTATTCTGGTGGCTTGAAGCAATGCTGGTTCAGAGTTTGTGTGTTAGTGTTTGAGTGAGGCACTAGGAACAAAAAAAACAGAACAAAAATAACTCCTGCTTACTCCACTGCTCATTGATGGGAACAGTGTTTTTACAGCAAACAAGACTTCAAGTTGCTCAGAAAGGAGAGTTCATTCCCAGCTTAGTCTCAAACTGGAGTTTCTGTCTCTTCTGGTAGCGCACACGTACCCTGAAACGAACAAGTTTTCTATTACTGTATGGTAATTAATGCATTCTAAAAGCTCCCTGCTCACATCTAAATATATTTCAGTTAAATGTCAGTACTGCTGAGTCAGTACATTGGAATGAAAAAGTTTGACTTCTTTCTTGATTGAATTGGTTTGTACCTGATCTCGTGCAGTTTGACAGCCTCGTTGATCAGCACCACTAGCACAGTGGACAGCGACACGGGCAGCCATACCTCCATGGGTACAAGACTTAATGTAAAGTCCAGACCGGTATTGTCATTCAAAATATTATCTCTGTCTTGCCATAAATTATAATCTGTTATAGCCTGCACCACTTGACCCAACAGCCTGTAAGAGAGAGGAAAAACGAAGAACCAAGCATTTATTTTAGCATTAACATTATATCAATGTCTACATTATTCAAGTTTTGCTCTTATGAGTGATAACAGTAATATATAACAAGCCTACAACTAAACTGTAAACTAAGTCTATGAAATTATTATAATAATTGTGACTTGCGAATAATATCGTCAAGATTAGAAGACCACACTACCACTCTTACTCATGCGGTCACACATTCACCCTCATTCTCACACACGTTCATTTTCTCACCCACAGAAACAAAAACACTCACACTAGAGGCACAGTGAGACACCACCATGTGTTGCTGAAAGGATTTTTCCTCCACAGTGGCTGAGAACGATGCACATAGCTCAGAGAAATAACCACTGAGAAAGAGAAAGAGAAAGAGAAAGAGAGAGAGAGAGAGAGAGAGAGAGAGAGAGAGAGGTAAGATATACAGGCCATCATTCATGTCTGTCACAATGCATTATTCCAGAGTGACACTTCAGTATACTCCTAATAAGCAGTTTTGTGTAAGCAATTCTCACCAGTATGAAGAGCCAGGAAGCCAGCCATGACTTTCTGGATAAGCAGCAGACCGTTAGCTAACTCGTGAAACCACTTTTCAGATGAGCTGCAGGGACCATGGAAAAACAGATGATTAGGGTGTTAATCAAAAATATAAGCACTTTTGACTGGGAGAAATCTACAGTATTTAGTGTGTGTGTACCAAGCAGTGAAGATGTGGGTACAGTTTACACTGGTGCCATTAGCAGCTTTAGCCAACACTGCCTGCAAGGAGTATCCGAATCCCAGCAGGTAAACACACACGGTCAAACCAAACTTGAGCAGGAACCATCCCAGGAAGTACTGCTGAGTCTGGGGAAAGAATAAAATACATAAATTATTCACTGTGACACAAAAACAAACTGGCGCCTATCTATCAAATTTGCATATGATCAAACGTCTAAATGAACCAAATTGATAGTGTAATTTAAACAACAATTATTCACCACTAATTTTATATCGATCTGAATATTTAATATGAATATAATAATACTGAAGTCAGTTAAATTAAATTAAACCCCCATTCTCTTGCTAGTTTTCATTCACATTATAATGTCATACAGACAATTATAAAAACGTCTTGTAAGCTTCCTTGGTGTTAATTCTAACACTAATTTATATACATTGGATGCATTAGGATGAATAAAGAATAATATGTCTAGAATTGCAGGGCTCATGCTCCTCGTTGAGTCATGACCAACCTTGCGAGGGATGTCATCTAGGTTTTTCCCAGTAGCCACTGCCATCACCGAGCTGTCTGGAGGCTTCCCCAAGAAAGATACACTGATAGACACATGCACATATGTGTAAAAAACATTAGCTGTAACAAGGTATCACTCTTTGTGCATCAGTGACAAAAAGTCTGTTTTCTCTCTCACCTCAGCAATGGATAACAGAAGCAGGAGAGCCACAAAATGTCTGTTATGTTCAGTGGAGGTGGAAGCTGAGTCAGACAAGCCAAGAACTACCAGACAAAAAGAAACAACCAAAAAAATACCTGCATTTATAAACCAATTACAGTACATTAAATGAGCTGAAATTGCTAAAGGAAGCAATTTGTTTAAAATATAAATACAAATAAAAAATATATATAAAATTAATATCAATATTGCAGATTGAATCTATTGTCCTACAGGCAGCAGGCGTGCCAGCTGTGCTTACCTGAATTATGACCAGTGTCAGCTGGCACTGTAGCAGGAAGAGGAAGCACTTGCGTATGCCATATGTGGTGTGTCTGGCCTACACACAGAACATGCACAACCTCTATTTATTTCTCATTTCACATTGTTGATTTGATGTTAGTCATCCAGTTCCCACAAAAAACCAATACACGTCACTGCACTGCTGTGTTGGGTTGGAGTGAGCTATAATAAAGGTGATGTATTATAAAAAAGCACTATATAGGGCTCTGTGACTACCACCAGTCCACTGTCAATGATCTAATATACCTTTCCTTTTTCCACAGAGTATTTCTTGTTATTTAATCAGTGTTTCTGTTGCTTTAATGTGGATGGATGGGTGGGTGTATGGATGGATTGATGGATGGATGCTTTACTCATCCCAGTAGGAAATTCACATATTCCATTTGAAGAATATTGTGTAAAAGTTACCACATCTGCACATCAGTGTGATGCTGCATGTGTATCTCATATAGCGCTGTTCTGTGATCATGTGGTACTCAAATTAAAATATCCATCCTGAACAAATTGCATTTTAACATTTTTTATTAAAATGTGACCTTCAAAAGCATCTGCGATTAATTTTAAAATTCTTGAATTTCTGCAACGGCTGATCTCAAAAACAGTGCCTGCTATATTTGTGTCATTTTGAAGGGCAACATAAATCCATGTGTATCAACACCACATCTGTATAACTCCATGTTCTTGTGTGGTTTTCAATACTACATGTGTATATAGATGAGACTCTAATAGTCTGAATAATAGATAGAATGTATCTCCTTCTGCATGTAGCTACATGCAGTTAAAATGCTAAAGTGAGTGTATCACCTGCTCTATAAGCTTGACCAGGCTGAAACTTTCTCCCTGGTGTAAGGTGACGGAGCAGCTGAGGCTGTTGAGGCGAGCGCTTAACCGGAGTGGAGTCAGTTCCTCCGGCTCCTCGGTTACAACACTGCCAGACGCATAGCCAAATGTCTCCCACGAGCAGCGAGATGGGTACAACGGGTCCAGAGAAATACTGCAGTCACATATGCACGGAAACAAACACCACACATGAAAAACACAACAAAGTACACATCATGTTGCACGAGATTCAAAAGAACTTCAACCAGGAAAGATGATGTCTCACCTGAGGTCACTCTGTATGAACAGGCAGCTGTTCCAGAAGTTAGCCGAGCTCCCCAAACAGCACGTCACCTCTCTGTTCTCCTGCATGATCTTCATCATCTCACACATGGCTGAAGTACGCACGCGCACACACACACACATTTTGTTACAATGCAAATTATAAACCATTAGGATAAATAAATGTAATGCCAAAATACTGAGCTTTGTCTTTATGAAGATAAATATGAATCAAGTTAGTTTGTGACATAAAACTGCCTGTGATAAACAATAAAAGAATTCTGGAAAATTCTGGAGAAGACTCACTTTCAGGAGTGCAATCAGTGAAAAGCGGCACGAGCAGTGGCACATTGTCAATGTTCTTCAAGTGAGGGCGGACCTGATGGATACCACGAGGTAACTTAGCCTACAGAAAAAAAAATCAAGGGGAAAGTTTGACCCACTGAGCTAAATAAATACAGTCATTATAAAAGAGCTTCAAGTGTGTACACTGAATCGCAACAAAGGAACTGCATACTCTATTGCCATCAGCAAGAAAGCTGGGCACATCGCTCTCTGTCGCTTGGAAGCTGGCGAGATCCGACTGGCCTTCATCCTCAGCAAGTAACGGGCCCTCTGCATCATCCCGGGAATCTGTAGATACAGACAATGAATTAAAATCCGACAGCCAGCTCATAGGCATATTGCAGATCCATATTTCCAGCTAAATAAAAGAAGAAACCATTTAAATAAATCCAGAGGAATTTCATGGTGTTCAGTAAATTGTACCAACAACAGCTTCTGCACACACATTCTGCACAGACACACACAGCATACCTGGCAAAAGATCATCATGCAGAGAGCCTGCCTGGCTCGGGCTAGAGGGAGCTCCATCACCGTGGCCATCTCCGTTAGGTGTTAGAGAAATGTGACAGTTCCACCCTGTTTCCAAACCCATCTTCTCTGCAAACACCTACACAAACACACACAGACATATACAGTACAAAATTTCCATACGTTTTCAAATAAAATTCAAAAAGCATCTAAAGAAATTATATTATATAATTTCCGTTTAGTTTTATACAGTATAATATTGTTAGTTTTTCTACTAGTAAAGATATTAGCTATGTTAATTAATCTCCTTCCTCCAGGATGCTTATTATAACGAAACACTGAGTGCATTTTGCCTAAAGTGGCTGCACATGAATAGTTTTCCTACTTGACGATACCTTGCTGCGCAGCTCATCCTCCCTGGAGAAGTAGACAAATCGGATGCAGGCTCCCACCAGGTTCTCAATGAGCCGCACTGTGTCCAAGCGAGCCTGGAACTGGGACGACACCATGCCCATGAAAATCTGCCCGCTTAGGGCCTGAACACAGTCCTCCTTCTCCAAGCCCTCTCCTATACCCTCTGAAACGCACAGATACACGTCTGTAGCCAATGTAGGTGTTATATGGAAACAAGTTTGATGATTTAAAAAAAAAAAAAAAAAAAAAGGCTACAGCTATTGTTTATGATAATGTGTTTCTTGCCTGACTGATCATTTGAAGACATTAAGTTTGCATTTAATTTCCAATGTGGTTTATTTTCACGTATTCTTAGTTTATTAAACATTGATATATAATGTATTTTATCATGCATCCATTCATGTAAAAGCATAACAGAGATTCTACATGTGTTACAATGCTTAGTGGCACCATATTATCAGTTTATATCTCAGAGATTCAGATTTGCATTCAATATTAAGAAATATTAAAATAGATTTCAATGTCCAAACAGGTTCCTGTTACTTGTATTGCCTGACCGTTAAGGATATTAAAAACAGACTTGGCCTACTTCTCCTTCTCTCTCACCATCTGAGCTCCAGCTGCTGCGGCGGCCGCTGTGTTTGATGGGCGTGGTGCTGGGCAGCTCCACTCCAGAGAAGAGTGCTGGGCCGGGTGCCAGCTCAACACACTTCCCATTTAACTGACTTGACAGTGCCACCTGCATGGGCTTATACGCAAACGCAGAACAATAACCTGACAGGCATGCACGCTGGTAGAAATCCAGAACTTTCTTCCTGTAAAGAAAGGAAAATAACAGTCATGAATTTGTATGAGATGATTGCAAATAGAGAAGACATAGATAAGCTTAGTGTGTGTGTGTGTGTGTGTGTGTGTGTGAGTGTCTGAGAGAGAGAGAGAGAGAGAGAGAGAGAGAGAGAGAGAGAGAAGAGGAAGTTATGTGATTGACCTGTCAGATCCAGAGAGTGGGTAGATGTCTGTGCCATCCCAGAAGTCAGTGCAGGCCTCCAGTATGAGGTCAGCAGAGCCGTGGGAGAGCATCTGTACGTTGCCTTTGAAGAAATCAAAAGATCGTTGACATGAATGGAACAGTAAGAGAAATCAGGAAAATTGCAGAAAGAGGCTGAAGCTTTCTCACTGGTTGTGCCGTCTCGCACTAGCAGGCTGATCAGATGACTAATAGGTGGCTGGCGCTTGGTGACATGGTGAACGCGGCGTGTGCACGACTCACTGGCTTTGTCTCCATTAGGCAGCTGGTACAAAGCCAAATGGTTTTCCTGGTTAAAGAGTTCACGTGCTCCGGGAGTAAAACCTTAATAAGAGCAGCAACAGGTAAAGGCGCCGGGCCAAACAAAGGCAGCACTACCTTAAGCTGAATAGAAACTCAACCAACATTTAATCAAACAAATCTGTTAAAACCAGTGAATATGGAGTGTATGATTCAATGCAATAAAGTGTGGAAAACCTTAAATGCTGCTAGTTAGCTCATTTTTTGCTGTTACCAAAAGGGAAAATGTAAAGTTCTGTGCTAGTATTTAATTCTTCACAATGCAACGGTGCTATAATTCTTCAATTGTGTGAGTTAATGTGAAGTTAACCTATGAGGCGAGAAAGCTCGCAGAGGCCCCAGGGAACGTGTACAGGTAGCACAGCACCATGACTCTCCTGCAGTGCCAAGTTAGAGAGGTGGTCTGAGAAGCGGCAGAGCTGCTGCGTGACCAGAGCGTTGCACAAGTTCAGCATGATGTTCAAACCCAGAGGCTTCAGAGAGGACAGGTGGCCCTGCCAGCCCGAGTCATCAAACTGAATACTGACAGGGTTCTGCTGGTCCTGAGACAGGCTCAGCATCTCCAGATGATAGTCACACACAAAGTCCTCTGCCTCACACAGATCATCACCGACAACACACAGCTGGTGATGCACACAAACACGTACAGACAAAGAAATTTAAGCTACATGCAGTACGAATTATACAGCTTTTACTACATCTCTCATAAAAAAATAAAGCGGTCTGTTTTGGTTTCTACCTTTAATATATAAAGGCAAAAATTCTAGTCCCATATTAGTGAACAGTGAAGTAATACTAAAACTGAGAAAAATATCAACTGACAAAAGTGCACTACTCTCTCAGGACTTTTGACCTCTATTGTAGATACCCAAAGTTGATGCAGAGCCTTGATAAGTTCCAATCATTAGAATCATTCCAATCACACACAAAGGTAAAGCCTCACTAGTAAACAGTGTAATGCTAAATGGATCTTCCTGTGAGGTAAAATAATTAATAAATGTAGAAATACCTGACTGCTGGACTCCTCTCCTCCCTCGGTGTCATGGCTGAAGCTGACGTTGGAGCCTGATGGGTGTTTGGAGCGTGTGGTCTGAGGACCTCGTTGGGTGCGGTGCGTATCACAGGAGCGGACTATATCCTGCGATACCTCACTGAACTCCTGCTCATTAACAAGATGTACAACAGGTTCCAAGGAATGTATGTTAAGGAGAGCCTCACCTTCCTGAGCCGAAAGAGAAGATAGATCACAGGCCAGAAAAGGAAATCAGCTGAAAACAACACATCCCTTATACTTGCTTACTTAATAAGTAAAATCTCACTGAACTATATCTGCTACTCAGTTACCTCATCTCTGTCATCCTCTCCTTCAGTACGACACAAAGAGTTAACAGACAAGTCGTCCCTGAGGTTGTCCTGGCTGTCGTGGGGCGGCTCAACACGCCCGCTGAAGAACAGGACCGTCTCTGGACTAGGGTTGGGCCAGGACAGCACACCCTGCTTATCCACACAGCATAGTACCTGCAATGGATGGATGGACACACACACACACACAAACACACACACACACACACAGACACACAGACACACAGACAGACACATACACACAGACACACAGACACACACAAAGTGTTATTTTGCTCTTCACTAACAGCATTTTTCACAAAGAGGATTCCTCAGTAGACTGAAATGCAATCACACTTGGGGGAAAAATACACTCGTCATTGGTGAGAGAGAAAACATACCTCACTGTAAAGTAATCGTTTCACTGCATTGCACTTACTTCCCACGTTTAAAAGCAATCTACACCATTTTCACTGCATTTTGCAATGGTACAAACATTTCTTGATAATTGATCTAAGCAATTTATCTTTGTCTTGGGATTATTTTAGAAGAGGAAATAAAAAAAAAAAAAAAAAGAAAGTTTATCATGGTGTGTGACAGTACTCACTGTAACTGAACCCAGGTTGCGCAGCAGGCTTGAGGTAGAACACAACGTATGAGACTCTCCTTTCAGAACACCCACCAAGTGTCTCCACACACAGCGCAGCATCTCCTATAAACACAGACACAGAGTTTTGGATTGGTTAGTAAAAGTCTGCAGGGGAAAGCTGAAACTGGAGGTTTCTAACCAAAGCCCCGTTTACCTCTTCTAGATTCAGTTAAAAACCTCATTCTCTCTTCCATCATTTAAAGAGTTGCCCGTATCTGCTCATGCACAAATAAACAAATCTGGAGTAAGAACATAATTTCTGATACAGAGCTGATACAGAAGAACTTAGACTCGTGCGAGATATTGATAATGACTCGGCCCAACTCATCCTTACACTTCCATCATATTCACACTGACACTGACTCACAATGTTACACTACAAGTGCAAAATTGCTAATGTCACCTTTTTAATGATTAACCGCTGTGCAACGCATGCACACAAATCTTTTTTTTTTATCTTCCAGTGTGTAAAGAAACAATCAACACTTTCTGTAGAAGCTGAGCTGAGAACATGTGTAAAAAACTCATTAATGGAAAACAGAAGAGGTCTTTACACCTTCCTCTGTGCTTGTGTGTGTGTGTGTGTGTGTGTGTGTGAGAGACACTCCACCCACAGTGTGCTTAATTCCCAGCTTTCCTTTCCTTTTGCTCATCACAGCTGCTGATTTAAGGGTGGCACCTCACAGCTTCAGGGTCTGTTTCCCATGTTCTTTCTGTGTCTGTGTGGGTTTCCTCACTTTATGGATTTTGTTTTTCCTACTTAGGTGGACTGGTGTGCAAAATCAGCCATAGGAGTAAATAAGTGTGCAAATGTGTGTGCCCTGTGCCGGCGTGGTGTCCAGTGTCTGACCAGGATGAAGCAGCCACTGAAGATGAATGACAGAATTAATATTTGTAATTGATTGTTAGATGCTACAGGACACTAAACAAGCTGATGTTAATATCAAACTACTGTTTATTGGCTGCTTAATGACATACAACATGGCCAGTCAAAATCTGTTGGGCAGTTTGTAGAGATTTTAGATAATTTAATTTGGTCTGTTTCGTTCTTCCTTCCGTCATTCTTTCTTACCTTCTTTCATTCTATTTTTTTTTCTTTTCTCGATCATTCATTATTTCTTTCCTTCCTTCTTCCTTTCTTTCCGTCATTCATTTTCTTTATGTCTTTCCTACATATAAAGGAAGCCTAGAGCTCACTATGCGAGCAGCAGCTTCCTCAAACAACCTCAATGCATGACAGATATAAACAACTTTAAACACTGTATGTATAAAGTTACAATCTCATACAGTGTGCTTAATAGACATATACTTAAGTTTTCTGTCCACAGCACTTGTGTTCCATGCAAAGTGAACAACTGCAAACAAAGCAAAAGACAAAGCCATCATCAAGAGCATGAAAGAATGAACTAAAGAACCCAAACAAGTCACTACTGTAAGTATACAAGCAAGTTCCGCGACCTATTCATGCATTTATACCATCACCAGAACCATTCAGATAAAAAAAAAAAAAAAAAAAACTCACATGAATTTACATCAATTCATGGGGAAATAGGTGATGACGGAGATCTCAGAGTCATGCTGTCATCATTAGAAGTACAGGTAGTAGTGAGAACATTACAAAAACATGCCAAATGAGCATGTGACTGGGCAGGAATCGCATGAGCCCCAAAACTACAAGCTAAAATAAACCAACAAAACACACCAGATCAAACTTTAGCCCTTAGTATGCAATATCCGCTGAACAAGATGGAAAGATAAACATTACAGAAGCGTAAAGGAACAAAAGAACAAAACAGCAACAAATACCAGTGTAAGATTACCATATTTTCCAGACAACAAGTTTTTCTGGAACTTTCTGAAAGAAAAACTCCTCTAAATTCAATCTGTTTGGGGAAGCAAAATGAATACACAGTATGTCTTCACTATTTTATCTGATGTTACCAAAGGGCAAAAATAGAAATTTCCTTCTGTTCTTGGATTTTGTCTTAACCTAGCCTAGGGTCTATATATATATATATATATATATATATATATATATATATATATATATATATATATATATATATATATATATATATATATATATATATATATACACACACATATATACATATATATACACACACACACATTATATTATATATATATATATATATATATATATATATATATATATATATATATATATATAAAAAATAGTTCCTATGATATCAAACCCATTTCTGCTCTCTGTGATGCTTTAATCATGATGCTTTAAGTGTGATCATGAGCAGCTAAAATCTGAAAGTGTTATCTCCAACCAGTAAAATTCTGTATGTTTTTACCTGTTAGAATAACCATCAGCTCAAACTGAAATCCAGTGTCCTGACTCATTTTATATCAGTCCTGCAGCAATAAATTAATCCGTTTTTATACTGATGATGATTTATACTGAAAATGTCTAAGTTGATATCCATTCAGTCTGCAGAATTAAATGCCAGTGCAGAGGTAAAAAGGTAGCCTTTTTTTTTTTTTTTTTTAAGCATGCGTTATGACTTGAGCAGTGATTAAAAGTGAAATTTGATTAAGTAAGAAATGTAAGCCCCGTTATCTTCTTATGAGACTGAAATTTGCTTAAAAAGGGTGTACTAAAAGATTTGAAAATTATTATTAGAGCTTTACAGAAAGCATGTACAACCAGAAAGTGCTGTGTTTATTGTCTTTAATTGAAACACAATAAACACAGCACTTTCTGGTTGTACATGCTTTCTGTAAAGCTCTAATAATAATTTTCAAATCTTTTAGTACACCCTTTTTAAGCAGATTTCAGTCTCATAAGAAGATAACGGGGCTTACATTTCTTACTTAATCAAATTTCACTTTTAATCACTGCTCAAGTCATAACGCATGCTTAAAAAAAAAAAAAAAGGCTTTCAGTCCAGAAAATATGGTAACCCAATAGTCCTGTGTGTAAATACATAAGCGATGGCTGAGTAAAGGAAAAAAATAATATATGATGCTGGTGGTGGTGATGGTGGTTCTATCCGGAACGGGGAAATGACAGGAGAGGGTGAGAAGGAGGAATACAGAGGATGTACCTGGGAGGACACCACTTCCGTGTAGCTGCTTAGAGTATCCTCAGAGAACTTAGCCAGCTGAGACGAGAGAAGAGGTGGATTAAATCCTGTCTTGAGGCGCCAGCGTCTCTAGTCACTGACCTTTGATCTCAATAAACATATTCAAACCATCCTAGTGCTCACCTACGCTTTCATAACATAACAACTCACAAGTGGCATGGTTAATACACATGCCACACACCCACCCACACAATGGCTGTGATAAGGAGCCAGAACCTGACATTTATGAGGAGAAAGTGTTAAAGCTGATGTCAACTTACGTTCATGACCTGCTTCTTATCACAAGCAATGGTTTCTGTGGTCAACCTATTACTGTCTATTAGAAAAAAGACTAATACTTAGTACTCCGTACTTTTCAGCAGACAGATTTTTCTTTTGCCTTTTCTCCTGCGCTGTTTGTTTTGATCTTTAGCATGCTATGTACGCTACTTTAGCACAGAAGATATTAGTGAATTTTTGTTAAATACAGTGAGAGACTAGTATGACTACAAAGAGAGCTGCATAACACAATCTTCAACAGCTGCCTGTAAAAGGCAGGCCTGTGACTAATTATGCTGTGAATGTGATTAGTGTGATGTCAATCTGTTAAATGTAAGAACAGTAAACTTCCTTTCACACCAAAAGCCATAAGTGTGCACTAACTGCAGTATTGCTTGCAATATGAAACTATGCTTCTGGGTGAAGCTGAAAGCATAAACAACCCACCCACAAAGCTCTTATTTGATGCTCTGCGTTTCATAATTCCTACCCACTTTTTAACTCCAGTGCTCTTGCAGTTCTTTTTGTTAGGGAGATGTCACTGTCAATCATTATGCACCATTATCATACAGTATATGGTGAAAAGAATTTGGCCACCCAACCTTTACACCCCTATATGCCTAGTTGAACATCCCACTTCCCAACATCCCAACATGGGGATTAGTCATCATTCAGCCACAAGAGCATTAGTAAGGTCAAGCACTGGTGTTGGTTTAGCAGGGTCTTTCCAATTCACCACAAAGATGTTCAGTAGGGCTGAAGTAAAGGCTAATGACTTCTTCCACTCCAACCTTGGCAAACCATGTCTTCATGGTTCCATTCATGGCCATGAAGTGTACAATATATCGGACAACTCTCACACAGCTGTATACAAATGTCCTCTTTGGTAACGCTTATTAAGTGACCCTCAGTCTCATGTCTAGGCTCTTTGTATGACAGAATGTTGCAAACTGGCTTTAATGCGTTCAAATCATGAAGCGCATGAATTACAGCAACGATGTGAGCTCACCAGGCCTGTTGGAGAGTTGCGGCTGAACTCTGCCAACACTCGCGCCTCTCCGTAAGCGATGACCAGGACCCACATGACAGGAAAGAGCAGAGGTAGAATGGGCAGCACTCCCATCATCTACATACCACAGCACGACAAAATATCATCAGCACACAGACATATACGAGCACAATGGAGAGTGTTTTAATCTCATAAAGGACTCCTTGAGAACAAGAGATTTACCTGCAGCTGAAAGAAGTTGAATTGCGCTGGTGTTAGACCAGGAGTGCCACAAAAATAGCGGATTGTATTCACAGTAAAAAACGCCACCTAGCAAAAAAAGGCAGTGATTTGTAGAACCATTTAAAAAAAATAAATACATATTAAGTCATATTAAGCAATGGATTTCTAGAAGATTCTTTGATATACCAGCACAGCAGGGCAGGCAAACTTCGCTATAAGGGACTGCACAGTGAAGCGTTCGTTATCAAGAGCTGTGACTGGTCGAGAGAGCGCGAGATCAAGACTGTTTCTGTTTGGGGAGAAACAGGGTGGTTGTGTACAAACACAAAAACATCATATTGTCTCACAGTACATGTGTGACTGAATGCTCTCGTTTACACCCAATGATTTTCAGTGGAATATAAACGCTAGCTATTTCAAAAGCCATTTATAAGAAAACGTGTGAATATTCACAGCAACATTTATCAGAGATTGCTAATACAATACAAAGGCATATTTTTTAGTAGCACAGTAATGCATGCTTGCTTTTGGGAATTACCTGACATTGTCAAGAATGGGTGTGCGAACCACCCTAAAGAGGCGGTGCTGCTGTGGGCTGTGTGGTCCCTTTCTATTATTTCCTTGAGGTGAGGGAGGAGGGGAAAATGGTGGAAACAGGTCTCCAGGCTCCAGGACAATGTGTTCATCATCCTAGTAAAAGGCAGAGCGAGAAAGAGAGAGAGAGAGAGAGAGAGAGGCGCTGTTTAGTCATGTCTCTAGGGTGGTACATAGTGCTATATATCGCCATATCAAACGAGCTCAAAGAAAAAACCTTGATCCACAGAACGTTAAACACAAAATCACCTTAATGCCTCTAAGAGAGACAAATGATTCCTGGCCTGGCCTAAGAGCAATGACATCACCTTCCACCAACAGACTGACAGGCAGGTTAACTAACTGTTCATCACGGTATGTCCAGTGCAGAGACCAGGACGGCGAGGAAGGTGTGTACAAGTCGGGGTATCGAGACGAGGGCCATCTGACTGGCTGACCTCCTCTCCCTTCCAAGTGACCTAAGAAGTTGAGTTCTGTAAATGTTATGTCTTAAAACATATTGATGGTCGTATAACATGAAATCTGTACACAGGACGATACTGATTTTACATAAAACCATTCGATTCCTCACCGTTCAGATCTGAAATGATGGATTTCAGTCGCCGAAGCATCTCGCTTTTCTTCAGTCTCTGCTGACGTCCGATAAGGATGAGGTTAAGCAGCAGCAGAAGAAAGAGTGCTCCTGCATTCACCAGCTCTATGCCTTCGCTGATCAGACGGAGAACAGTAAGATTTATAAAGGTAAAATGTATCAAATCATTAAATCTTATAGAAAGTATATTTTATTGCTTTTCAAGTCAAGTATCTCAAAACCACAGCTTGCTACCACAACCCAATCTTTATCCCATAATCCCACACTGCAGTTTACAATTTTAGGCATGGAGGAGACATTTATACATTTAGACACAATGATTCTTCAATCAACACTGCTTAACAATACGTTAGAAAAAATGAAAACAAAAAATAAAGTGGCTGATTAACGATAAGAATCTCCCTTATTTTAGGCAATAATTTAAACAGAAAAATAAGCAATTACACAAAAATATTTTAATACAAACAGACAGGCCCTCTGAATTTTAACATATGTAATATATCTTTGTCATATATTTCGAACATCTGTGTAAGCAGATAGTTATCCAGAAGTTAGTGTACTGTTATAGTGCACAAGTCAACAAGTTTGTTTACAGGTAACATGTTGTAAGCTTTCCTACACAAACTGGATGCCCGTATTTATGGTTTATATTTACCCCTTTATGCTCACTTTCTTGTTTGTTGTAGTAATTCCCAATCGGTGGTTTTAGACACACCCACTGCCTAACTCACCTGCCCTTTGGCTGCTTGCCATGGCAACACAGCAAACCCAATACTACAAGTAGTGTGAAAGCAGCTCCAGGCCAGTGGAAGCAGGAGTGACGGTCATTATGGTGGAGGAAACTCTTTGCCCACAGCTCCTGCATCAATCATATACAGCTGAAACCATCTGCGAGTATCGGACACATAATGATGCATTATATAGTAGCTCGTGTGAATTACCTTGATGGTGGATCTCCGCTGGTTGAGCTTCTGATGCTGCTCCAGTAGGCTGGAGAGCTGATCTCGGAGTGTTCCTAAAGCCTGGGCTGTGGTCAGACCTAATGGAGTCACTCCTTTCTCCTGAAATAAAGGTCCACAATAATACAATACTGCATCATAGAAGTGCTTCATTATAACATTAATCTCCTTACTGCATCACAGCCATGAAGTATTTAAAGCAGCAATTATTATAGATATAAATATAGACTGCATGTGCGTCTCAAATCGGATACTTATGAGAAAAAAAAATAGTTCAGATGGCTGATGAAACTGACATCCTAGAAATGTGGTTTAAAGTCCCCAAAATTGTTTGATTTATTTTCAATATGTTGAAAATACACAATCCTCTGTTAAAGCCAGCCACATCGCATCGTCTGGCTTATACTTCTAGTTATTGTGTTCCAATAGAGATAATACTAGTGGTTAAGCCTAGTGGTTAAGGCGTTCGACTACCGATAGGAAGGTCATGAGCTCGAATCCCAGGTCCACCAAGCTGCCACCGCTGGGCCCCTGAGCAAGGCCTGTAACCCTCAATTTAACCCTTAATTGCTCAGTTGTAAAAAAAAAAAAAGAGAGAGATAAAAATAAAAGTCTGCCAAATGCTGTGAGGGACAAATACAAATATTAGGTTTGTATTTACTTATATTGAGAGAAATATGATATGGTCCATGTTGCATAAAATGTTTCATGTACAATACTTTTTTTATTAACAAAGTTTATATGTAAAATAAAGTATATGTTTAGACATTCTAAGACAATGTTCATGGAAGAATTTAACAAGGAAAAGAAGAAGAAAAATATACAACAATGACATATTATCCAGTCATACGTTACGTATGATGTGTTTATAGTTTAGATACTTTGCTGCTTTAACTCAGTAGCACAAGAGATGAGTACATGCACCATTTGCAAGACATCACATCATCACACATCATCTTTACAATCAAAGCTGCTCCCAGTGAACCAATCGCCATAATACACACTGTTATTACTGTTTTTAACTGCAATAATAAACAATAACAAAGTATTTTAAACATGTACAATAACAGAAATTTTGAAAAACGTGCAATATTACCTATGTGCAATGTACCTATGTGCAATCTTATCTAGCTGGATGAACTGTGAACTGTGTAGATTTGGGAAGTTTCATCCCTTTACACAGGCTTACACAAGAGCGTGTGGGAGTTTAGTTAACCGTTGTTTATTTGTGTAGGCAGTGGATTTAAAACTCTTCAGTCAGACTCATCTCTATTTATGTAAAAATAAATATTTTACGTTAAACTGAAATAAAACAGGGGCGAACACATCTGCTTTGAAAAGTGTGCAGCAGCTTCACTTGCAACTCAATGCTGCAAGACTGAATGTAATATATTATTGAACATGTACTGAATTTGGATGCACGTCTTAGGAAGTGCAGTTTGATGATCAGAGAGAAGCCAAAGAACAAGAAAAAGAAGAAAGCTTCACTATCATAACCGCCAGATAAGGTCCGACAGAGGCGAGCGTGTTCCCACAGTATCCTCTTGCGCCCTTTGTAATCTCACTCCCACTTGTGTATTAGCCATGGTCACACTGGAGCCACGGAGCAACCATCTATAAATAAACTCAGCAGTTTCCCACAGCAGCTGTAGAGAGACAGAGCTAAAGCCCCCATGCTGATAAAGGATGCGAAGACATCTGCAGGATTGTCGCTCCGCTTGTCTGGTCTCCTTAAACACACGATCATTCATTTAGTTGAGTCTCTCACATACAAACACAATAATGAACACTTGAATAACAAATGACTAACAACAGAAGCACTCAAGATCAAAAGGTGTCAAGTCTTTAAACAGCAGAGAGGTAAAGACGTTTGAGGTAAATAACAAGCAGAGCTTTTCTACAGGATGTCAGCATGCTGCCACTCTTTAACCACCAGCCTACTCACATAGTCCTTCCAGAACCAAGCTGCACCTTTCAGGATCATGGTCAAGTCGGTGGGTGAGGCTGTTAAGCTGGCGCGACACTGTGTGTGGACTGAGTGCGGGTCAGTCAGGACAAAGAGGCGGCTGCTGGATAATGTATGCTGCTGTTTCAGCATCCAGACTGCGAGGTCCAACCACCACGTGGCGAAATGTGCAGAATGCAAAAACTTGCAGTCCCTGCATTTTAATGGATCGCACCAAACTAGTGTGCAGCGATAATGTTAAAACAAACAAAAAAAAACAACAACTAGTAATTGTAGAAACCGAATACTGACTCTAGCATGTAACACAACCAAACTTTATCAAGCTGTATCGGTGTCACTTCTCACAACATAATCAGTGAGATGCCTTTACAGAGTGGCAAAAAAAGGCATAGACAGGCCAATAAATAGGTGCCATTACCTCTCTGCATAGCAAACATTTACACGTTTCAGCAAACGCAGCACTTTGCTGTCTCAGCGGCGGTGCAGTGAGCTGGAAGGCCAACGAGGGACAGACAGCATCCTCAGTGACCCCTGTGTCCCAGACGCAGCTCTATCCTTTATTGCTAAGCTGTTTATGCTACTGCGTCTCTCAGCTCAGAAATCAATCAGGAACCATTAGAGTATTAAGGATTTGCACAAAGTTCTGGACGCGCACACACAACATAGCGAGGAGATTCTCTTTCCTACCCACAGATGAGAAATACAGGCTAAACTGAGCACATCTTCATACTCAAGAACCTTATGAGTTTTTTCCCCTTCAACACGACGTGAAAGTGACCACAAGTATATGATATATGTGAAATATTGGTACTTTTGCTAAAAACCACCCCTGAAATTTAAACCATTTCTAACACGACGAATAATACAGTGTTTAACGTTTTCGACTACTACACGTGGTTTAGGTATTACCATTGGGATTTTTCATTTGCGATTTAAATATCATCAACCAAACTTGTCCACAAGCTTGTGCCCCGCAGCAGGAGGTGTGTGAGGAGCACGGTATCCCATAATAATTGGCTTACTGGCCTGAATACCTACACTTTGATGTCAAAAACTGAACGCATAACAGTATGCATAAATTAGTCATTAAAAATAATTAAAAATTCTAGCAACAGTTATGTGACTATCATATTTATGGAGATAAAATGAAGCATCTAGCCAGAATTTAATAAGCTTTATTAATTTAAGTCCGGTGTCCTGTCTACACATAAAGCAATGTAATCTTTACTGTTACTGGTGGATCACAGTGACGGGTCTAGTTTACTGATCAGAAAGTTGCGCGTTGACTCACAATACAGTCGAGTTTTCACTGCTGGGTCTGTGAGCAAACCCTGAACCTTCAACTGCACAGCTCAACGGTGAGCTGCTTTGAATAAGAGCGTATAAATGAATAAATAAAAACTTCAATGCAAAAGGATCACTTGTCTTAGTCCCTGGAGTGAAGGCAGCTCAGATACTCACCTGCATCTTATCGTAGAGCTCCATGGTGACCCGTGCTCTCTCACCATGCCCCGAGGAGACGCGGTGCCGGTTGTCAGGGCCGAGTCCCACCCTGCAGCAGGTAAACACGTCCGCCGGCCCCAAAACACTATTCCTAACAGTACTGCCAGTGTGAGAGGAGAAACAGCAACCTCACACAGAGTCAACAGCTGCTGCTTCCGCTTCCACTACAGTGCTTCACAACAAGCCAGAATAATTCTCCTGGGCTGATACCACTAAGCTGTAGAGAAAAAACAACAAAATGATGTCAGCTTGTGCAGTTAAATGTAATCCAGGAAACAAAAATCAGCTAATTTATAATCTTTATGATTATAAATCATTCCTGAAAACTCAGGAATTATGCCTCAAGTTTTCAAGAAGCAAACAATTCCACATCCACTATTCTCCATTTCATCTTTTAGCAAGTTAACAATATGACCGATCTAAATATTAGCCAACACATGATACAGACATCTCCAGCAAAGTACTTCTACTGCCAAGTTATGCAAAATATCAGCCGCTTAAAGAAGGTATGTGTTAAAGCAAGTTGCGTCTCGTGTTCACGTGCAAGATCTGTGATATGGCTACACCGGGTATGTACGACAGGATATTAGCTTTATTTTTTATTCCGTTAGTTAGGCTCAGTATCTTTACTGAACATTTAGATAGCAAGTGTTTGAGAAAATATTCACTTGCCTCATTTCTCCCATCCACTGACAAGAGAAAGAAAAAAGACCCTTTTGACCATCACTAAGCAATTTTTACTAGCATATGTCTAAATGGTGCCTGACTGTGTTTCAGGCATCATGTTGGAGCAGTACACTACAATCCTGCGCTAATCACCACCTGCTGACTACATGCATCATCAAATTTGTACTAGATGTAAAAATGATCTTGTGTGATAATAAGCAAACTTTTTTTGCATATCAGCAACATGCAGAGATGTGGAAATGATGAGAAACCTGAGGGGGGAAAAAATGGTTTGCCTATGTACTAACAGTACGTCGGACAAAAATAACGACTCAGCCTTCAAAGACATTATCAGCCTCGCATGACAAAGACTACAGATACACAGACTCTTCCTCACACCGGGACATTGTGTATTTACTTATTTTCATCAGATAATTCAGTACGCTGTAGCCTGTCATACTTCAGGGTAAAGTTACCTTACCTAGTAAATATGAGCTTGAGTGCGCAAACTGCGGCTTACACTTGATCGATGTGGTCAGTAATAAATATATGATTTTCGACGTATGAAAAGGTTTTTCACTTTTCTTTTTAACTGTAACTTCTGTGTGCCGAATACGGATAATATTCGAAAGCATCTTTCTAAAAACTTTACTTAATATCCTTGGACTGGAGGAGGAAACCAGAATACCCTGACAAAACCCCTTAAGAATCAGGATGCTGAGCCATCTCAGGGCAAAGTCTCTCTCACACACACACACACAGACACAATACTGACAATTAAGGAGGAAACTGAAGAACCCTGAGGAAACCCCTGAAGAACCAGGATGCAGAGCCATTTCAGGGCTCAGTCTCTCTCTCTCTCTCTCTCTCTCTCTCTCTCACACACACACACACACACACACACACACACACACACACACACACACACACACACAGACACAATACTGACAATTAAGGAGGAAACTGAAGAACCCTGAGGAAACCCCTGAAGAACCAGGATGCAGAGCCATTTCAGGGCTCAGTCTCTCTCTCTCTCTCTCTCTCTCTCTCTCTCTCTCTCACACACACACACACACACACACAATACTGACAATTAAGGAGGAAACTGAAGAACCCTGAGGAAACCCCTGAAGAACCGGGATGCAGAGCCATTTCAGGGCTCAGTCTCTCTCTCTCTCTCTCTCACACACACACACACACACAATACTGACAATTAAGGAGGAAACCGAAGAACCCTGAGGAAACCCCTGAAGCACAGGAAGAAGGCTAAAATCCAAACCCCAACCCCTGAGGTATCTAATCTAACCTGTCTTGACTTGCTGCCTTGTCCAAATAGCTAGTTGCTAGTTACAAGTTACAACATGTTTTTAAAAAAAAACCTTCTGTAAACATCTGGCCAGCTGTTGCACCTCGGAAATAACCGTTTAACCGCTTCTCACTTTTAAATGTGTAGCTTCGTGACTGCTGAGGTAACAGTCAGGTAGCTGAAGAGCTAACAAGCTAACGTTACAGCTACAGGCGACTGGGTGTTTACAACTTGTTCTTTTAAAATAAACTATTAAACAACAAGCCAACAAACTTTTCAATTAGTACAAATAAATGTTTCAGAATATTTACTTCTTATTGTTGCTCACTCGGTTTTTTTTTGTAATATTAGTAACCTGCGCCGTGGTCACGTCCCAAATCAATCACTGCTCGATATGTAGTGCACGTCATATACGTTGTTTTATAACCTATGATGTGCCCTTAGATTATAAACAAGACGACGATTGGAACACTTCCCATCCGCAGCCCTTTCTCAGCTCCAAGGTTTATAATGGCAGAAAGAGCAATAAACGACTGATCCAAATAATGTTAACTTACAGAACAGAACGGTTACATTATGGATAAAACGTTGCATCATCTGTCAGCCGATCTAATGCCGTGTATCTGTCCACAAAACCTTGTACTCCGCTCCCTCCGACGGCCATGTTACACATTCTAAAGCGCTTGACTGTTTTTTTTTTCTTACGTAGGCAAATGAGCAGGAGCCACATTGGCTAAGATCTATGAAAGGGCGGGACTTCAGTGCCGTTTCCTCGTCTCATTGGTCTGTCTGAAAGAGGCAGGAGTTTGTTTTAGACGTCGTTACGTACAGTTGCGGCAGATGTATGTTAAATACTCGAAACCGATTGGTTGCGTAATAATCTTGAACGTCTGTACGGAAAGTAGTTCCGGCTGAAAGGCAAACTACAAGTTCATATTAATGCGCTTATTAAAGACTTGAAAATGTCTGTTATTGTTGATATGATGACTTTTCCGTTTGAGGCATTTTTAAAGCATGTTTGAGAAGAATATCCAGTGTTGGTGCTTTGGAACAGTCAGATATAAAGTTTTCCATCATGGGGGGAATTCAGTATGTAAATAATACTAGGAAGTACATTGGCTTGAAGACAGTCCAGGTTAATTGTAACCCTAAACGGATAAAAAATATTGTGTCATTGTGTCATAATGTGCAATTGTTTAATTCAATTCAACTCAAACTTATTTCTACGGTGCTTTTTATAATTGACATTGACATAAAGCTCAGAGCAGCTTTACAGAACATAAATGTACAACAAAAGGTTATTATATCATACTAAAATTCAAGATTAAGATTAGATATCTATTTAAATGTGTTTGTGTTTATCCCCAATGAGCGAGTCTGAGGTGACTGTGGTGAGGAAAAACTCCCTTGAACGGTAAAGGAAGAAACCTTGAGTGGATCCAGACTCAAAGGGGAACCTCATCCTCATATGGGTGACCTCCTCATCCTAATCCCCCTCATCCTCATCCTCATCAGGTTGTGATTATAAATACACATCTGATAAATGGATAAATGTTGTATTGATGAGGAGGTTGTTGTCCTCAAAGACCACGTGGAGTTTCATCTCCTCTTTAAGTATAGCAGAGTCCAACTGGAGCTGGTAAATCTCCAGTTTAATAAATAATACATTTTTAGGGTTGACAAATGATAGGAGATGAATAAAAGGAATAACTCTGTTTTATTGGAAAATAATCAGCTTTGAGTTGTCAATTACATTACCCAACACATGTGTTTGTATATACATGACATGATTGAATAATTAGAAAAATGTGTATTTTCAATATAATAATAATAACTCAGCACTCATTGTTTTTAAATAGAACATGAAGACTAACCCTTTTCCTCCCTCTCTCTCTCTCTCTCTCTCTCTCTCTCTTTCTCTCTCCATTATATATAAAACGGAAGACTTAAATAGACATATTAAGTTATATATGAGATATATGTTTCGATTTTGTTTTAATAATAATCAAATGTATAACATGGGCTATACACACACTTGGCTTCATTATTCTTAAATACAGTAGAGTAAATAAAGTAAAACAGGAAATAATCAAAAATAAACACATATTTATATATAACATTTTAGTCCAGTAAAATCTTAGATTTCAGTGAAATTTAGAACATTTAAAGTCAGTGGATGTTTAGGATATGAAGAATAAATCTAAGTAATCAAAAAGAAGGGTCTCTAGTTAATGTTGAAGGGTCCGATAGTTTTTAAAAGAAACATTAGAAAAAACTTCTCAAATTCTTCATCAGCATGCCTCCAGTCACAGAGCCGCTTGCAAGCGAGCAAATGCTTTGAAGAACGGTGTCGTGCATACTAAAATGTTCATGTGCAGTTCCTGGGAGTTGGTGTCACTAGCTCCATGATTATAGCAATGATGTGACAAAGCTCCCTGGCCTGGGTGGGTTGGAAAACAAAGTATTCACATTTAGACATATTTTTTAAAATAAAGGTATACAACATGTATCAATCCATGTAGTGTGTATATTAGACTCTACTTCTAAGGTACCTGTTTCAGATAAATAGCAATGGTGTTAACATGAGATGGGTTGCCAAAGTTGATCTCTACTGCTGGCACTTTTTCCTTTTTGGGACTGAAAGTGCGCAAGGACTGCACCTCTTCCACTGGAATTGTTAAAGCTGACAACTACAAATGAAACAGAAGCAAAAACCGCTGTCACATTGGTAACACACTCATATATAAAAGGTTTTGTTAGAACATACATTTGCATCCAACTTATGCCAGATTGTTGGAATTTCTAACCTGTGTTTGTGGGTGAAGAATGTTGATGCATTCATGGTTGACTGCCAACAGACAGGGTGATGGACAACTTTTCTGACTGACCTTCTGAGCCATGAATACGTTAAAGCCAAAGAGGTGCAGTGAACTGAGAGTCTCTGAGAAATAAAAAGCAATAATGAGAGTCTGAATATTGATAGTGGGTATCATACTGATACGCTGATAATTTCCTCATGCTCATAAAAAATGCTCTGATACCATTATTCCTATTGGAGGCAAAAAAAAGTTGTGGAATTGCTTTTTTTTTTTTGCAGAAGCCAGTGAGGACACATATAATTACTTTGTTACTTATAATTATTAAATACTTAATATGTAATTACTTTCTATGATAGCTCAACACACGTGAATTGAAGAGGGTGTGATGCATCATATGAGCTGCTGCTCTTGACACAAATCTGTGGAAAATCTTGTGGAGTTTCCTAGAGTTTGCATTCATTTCTGTGATCACAATATCCTGGAGGGACTAGCTAGGCAAAATACTTCATATGAATGTCAAATGGCTGTAAGATGAAGAAAATCACACTAAGGATGTTCAGATTTTTGTCTCTTAAATATTTCTTTGGTCTGTGTTGACATGTCAACCTTCTATTAACTGAAAACATGTAAAGGGCCCACAGTCTTATCCTGTATAATAAATATATAAAAGATAAGATTCTAAAAGATCACTCACTGATGAAGTGTATTTTAGCTTCAGCAGGGTTGGTGTTTGCAATGAGAGAAAAGTGTCTCAGTGCAACACTGTGCAGATTTTGGTCATTGGCATTGGCATCCATACAGGGAAAATACTGCTTGAGCTCTTGCCTAAATGAGTAAAAATCATGTATAAATGTACAATACATGACCAAAAATAATTTATGTAGGATTTGCAGAATCAGTCAGTAAATAATACTATATGTGTGGTTGGATCTTACGGTGTAGGCTGTTGATCAAATCCCAAAGCGAGGTGCTGTAGTGCAGCCAACTCTGCCGCCTGCTGCTTAAATGTGGAACTGTTACCAGGCAAGAGGTATTTCCCCCTCAGGTAATCAGCCAGGATCTAAGAGAAATACCAGCTCTATGATCTGTTTGTTTTCATGTCAACACCAAATACAAGTTAAGAAGATTGTATCCCTTATTTCTTTGTGAAAGAAAATAGATAGTTAATTCATTTTCTATAACAGTTGCTCTGATGGAGCCTGGAGTCTCTTCCAGGGGACTCAGGACAAAGGAAGGGGACACCCTGGACAGGATGCCAACCCGGTACAATCACACAATCACACACACTCACACACCCATTCACACACAATCAGCCAACCGTGTATGTCTTTGGACTGCACAGCACCTGGAGAAAACCTCTCAATCAAACCTATGTATTTATTATAGATAGTAACAGCTCACTCATAGATTTACTGTATATAGCAGATGCTACACAGAAATGGTTTTAATAGCTTGGGTAGTTGTTTGATATGGTGAATTGTATGAAAACAACTTTTCTGACATTGTAAAGTCTTGAGGATGGTCAAGAGATTTTTGGGAGGGTTTCTTAATAACATGACAAGTTGACAACAAAAAAGAATGAGGAAAAAAAAATGAAAGAGAATGATTTTTTTTTTTATCACAGGACATAAATTGTTTTATGTAAATTCCACAAAGTTAAATATCATTATAAAGATATACAATTTGAATGATGTTATTTTTAATTTTTTGCTATAATGGGACAATGAGAGCTAAACCAGAATTTGAATATGGGTATAAAAAGAGACCAATTTGATTAAGAATGCATTAAATTATAATGTAAATATGTAAGAAATATAAACTATGAAAGCGTAGAGACAAACCTGCCACAGTGATTGCCTTTAAAGTCCAGTAAAACAATAATTAATTTCACTTTGAAGTAGGGTGTGCAAACTTTTGACTCAAGTCTTTAGAATTCCACAGAGAGAATAAATGATATATGAATCTTATATGAATAAGAATAAATGATAGCAAACATGACTGAGAATGTGACAATACCAGGTGGTAATGAAACTCGACATAGAGAGCATTCTCAAAACGCAGGGGATGTTTCCAGATGAGACGATGGAAAGAGAGCAAGACTGAGCCATCATCCAGAAGGAAGTCCAACACGTACTCATCCGGGTGAATGGGACGCACTTGTCCGTCTAAAAGAAGAAGAGGTTCGGTGTGTTGATAACAACAGGAGACAAGGTTGAAAGAAAGAAAGAAAGAAAACACAAGAAGGTGATGGATTTTGCACTATGCCGTATCTGTGTTTTTCTAATCTGTATGATTGTAGGGTCAGTGCGGTTGTGTAATACACTGTGTGACTCATATACAGTGTTCGAGAAGCTAAATGGAAATGAGAATGAGAGGAAAATATATAGAGGGGCTTTGAGAGAGTGAGGGATAAGCTTCATTTACCCTGTCTGCGGGTGGCAAGGAGGGAAAATTCGTTCACTTCAGCCGGATCACTCACACCCATCTCTGTGCAAATGTCTATCATGACTTCACTCGCCACCTGAACGAACACACACACACACACACACACACACACACACATCTCTGCTATAAATGAGACCTTTAATTAGTGGGTGTTATAGGAAGATTAAAGCAAAGTATTTGCTTACGCTGAAGCTGCGGACTTTGCACGGGAACTCCACTTCACCTGGGAGCAGGATTGGCAACATCCGAGTGCTCCGACCAGCCTACAAAGCAGATATACAGTCACATATACAGCACATCAATACATCGGTCATCCTCTTATTTGCATTACTATGACATATTCTGTCAAGTTATTTTTCCTTTAGTGTTAGTTAAGAGAATCTCACCTTAAGCATCTTAAATGTTATGTGTGACGGCCTGGAAAAAACTTGGTCAATACATGGTCAATATATACTGTGTGCGTGTTTATGTGTGTATGTGCGTGTGTGTTTGTGTGTGTGTGTGCGTGTGTGTGTGTGTATGTGTGTGTTTCTGTCCTGAACCGTTGTTTTCTCTCTGTCATGTCATGTATCTCAGCCATAAGGAAAGTGCTGTTTTAATTATTAGTTTATTAGAAAGTTTTCCTCAGATTTCAGCCCAATTCCACCAAAAGCCCACAACCACCACACTGAGTATTTAAAAGCAACTATTTATTGACTTAACTTACATTTACAGGTTTAATATATTTTACAAATAACAGGAAAAGACATGGAGACGCGGTTAAAAAAAAAGCCGCGACGCACAAGTTCATTGCATGACTACAAAAAACCGCTTGGAAACCCGCCTTGCGGTCCAGAAGACTCATTTCTGATTGGATGTGCTTCTTGTCAGTCAATTTATAGACACGCCCAACACCCCTTTCACTCCGCCCCCGTCTCAGTCTCAAATCAGCATGCGACCCGTGCAGAGGGGTAATTTTCCTATGAGCAAAACAGAAATCACTCTGGGCTTCAAAATAAATAAACAAACAAACAAACAAACAGAAATAAAAGCAGAAGAAACACTGCCAGTGCTTTACCACAATCAAGTAATGCATTATTGCTGAAGGGGTTGAAGCTGGATGCAGAATTAGTGATGTGGCACCTGGATAGGTATGAAAACTAAACCTGATTAAAGCTTTGATTTGTTGGACTGCTCAGCTTTTGATAATCAAATAAAGTACTTTATTTTTTTTTTTTTCAAACACAAAGAAGAAATGACATGCAAACACCCTCATAAATCACAATGAGACACATTTTCCATTGGTATAGAATTATAATTTGATTTGGATTTATAAATCAAAAAGTCATGAATAGGAAGGTGGGTGGGCTCAAGCAATAAAAAAATGTTGATTCAAATATTATACAATTTTTTTTTTTATCTATTGCACTTGAGTAATGCATATGTAATAGATTAACATCTAAAAAGAATAAATATGTTCATAAAAATCCAGATTCACACACTGACGGTCAACACACTCCGTTTGTTCATCTTGTTTGTATCTACTGACTCTTTTCCTAACGTGATCAGGATATATTTGAAAATTTGCCACATCTCAAATCAAGAGTCAAGAAGATTTTATTGCCATTTCAACCACATATAGCTGACGCAGTACACAGTGAAATGAGACAATGTTTCTTCAGGACCATGGTGCTACATAGAACAACACAGAGCTAAAGACTTAGTCCTAGCCACATAAAGTGCATCTGTGCAACCTGGTGCAAACAGTGCGAGACAAAATCAGTGCAAACAATAAATACAAAACACTACAAACAATACACAAATGCAGCATCGAAGATTGTACATACTGTGTATTCTACAGTACATGTGCAAAAATATATGATTGAACACTTAATATAATAGCAGCAGTTATATTTGATATTGTAATGAGTTGCACAATACAGCATGATGGGTTGGTTTTCCCAGACCACCACATACTGTATAAGAAGTAGCCATGACAATAGGATTAGGTAATTACAACTTACCAAGATGGCTTCCATCTCCACATGCGAAGGAATATATCTGCGTCCTCCATAAGCGAGTGAATGTTTGAGATTATCCTTACACGCCTGAGCCTTCTCTAAACACACACACGCACACACACACACACAGGTCTCACACAGGTTTCACACAGAACTCATCTCGACTGAATTTCTGAAATACGGAAATCTTTCTGCATAATTAACATGTTTTTTTTCCTTTCAGTGGAATTTGTGCCTGTTTTTTATTGTCCGTGTTCAGCACTGAATTTCCAAGTACGCTCCAAGTATTTCTGTTTCTACCTTGTGTGCTGTGGGCTAAACTTTCCTAAAGTTCAAACCTTACAGAAAAATAAAACAAAATATTTATTTATTTTTTTTTATCTTCAAAGCAAATGGTGATATCAAAACCCATTTCTGCTCTTTGAGACACTGATGCTTGTTCATAAAGATCTCAAATTTGAAGGCTTCAAGCAAAATCCAAAAGCAAAATCAAAATCATTGTCCTGACTCCTTTTATATCAGACTTTTAGCCATAAAATAATTAATTTCTTTATACTGATTAAAAATGTTCTATAAGCCGGTGAACAGGTTGTCTGTGGTGAACTCTACCTCGGTATGGATGGTTGGGATCCTGACCGCAGCTCTGTAGATGGCGTGTCATGTACGGCAGTAATGTGGAGGAACAGGGGAAGAAGCCAGTGATCAGGTATAACAGAAGCCAGCCTCGTGCACAGCTCTCTCTGTGTAGATCCAGAACAAACATGATTTACCTGAGCTGCAGTTCTACATTTATCTACTGTGTGTTCTTATTTTGAAAACTTGACAGCACAAAGTCTGAAAAGGGTTTGGATTGAGTTTCCACCATACTACAAAGATCTTTATGTATAATTGAATGACATGAATGATGTGCAAAACACTCACACTTTTGTAAAAACTAAGTTAACACACTGCAAAAAGAATCATGCTATACTTCCTCTTGCATTCATTTTATATCATCTTTACTTCCTGAACTTGCAGGAAGTTGCAGACCCGAGTACGGGTTGTCTTCACATTCACAGGACTCAAAGCACAGTTCCAGGGCAACTGAACTCACAGCACCTCCTACAGGTAGTCTGGAGTTTAGTACATCAGTACACTTCATGCTCCACATCACAGCTTTCAAAAAAATAGCCAATTGTTCCTTCAAACTGTGCTCTGTTTTAGACCTTACTGCCAGTGTGAAAGCCCCCTTAACCACTGTTTGTTACTGAAATTAAAGTTTTGCCCTAGTTTAATCATTCTATGAGCCGTATGTGTGACCAGTCAGGTACATGTCTGTAGTAAAGTTCCTATTCTGGAGGTTCATGCATCTACTTCTTTTTTTTTTTTTTTTAGAACTTTCTGATATCTAACACCTAAGATCCAGAGCATATATGTGCATGATGGGATGTGGTAGCCTAAAGTTTAAGGTGTTAGACTGCTGATCAGACGGTTGTGAGTTCAAATCCCAGGTTCACCAGGCTGCCACTGCTGGGCCCCTGGGCAAGGCCCTTAACCCTCAGTTGTATAAAAAAATTAGATAAAATGTACGTCACGCTGGAAAAGGTCGTCTGCCAAATGCCGTAATTGTGCACGTGCAAATACTTTCACTTACTTGTGTGGATTGTTAGAGGTCTGTTTGATGATCTGGCAGTAGAGCTCATCCCGGAGAAACTCCTTCTCTTTCGCAAGCTGAGGGATCGTGTCACACAGTCAGTGGAAGGACAATGTAAAATTTCTGACTTCTAAATCCGCAGGCATGCGCATACAACGGATTTCTGAGCCGAATAATACAAAAGGGTCACCTGTACAATAAAATTGGCACACATTCCTTCTGTCTGGTCTTTCCTTAATGGTTGGTCAGTCATGAACTGCATCACATCTTCACACAAAGTAGCAGAAATGGAAATGTATATTTAGGAGAGAGACCTACATGGGTAAGCACGTTCTTTTGTGTGTGTCTGTATGTGTGTGTACACTCACGCATGAAAGACTGAACACCCAGAACACTGAGCTCATTGTCCGAAAACAGGATTAGAGACTCATTGATTGGTTCCTGAGAGAGAAAAAAAATGACAATAAATAGCTGAGTTAATTTTATAAACATTCATATGTTTTTTTTAATGTGCATGAAAACCATACGTACTGCTGTGTATTGCACCATCTGTTCAAGCTCTCTAACTCCAGTGGCTTGGCCTCTCTCGTTTGGCCTAAAGGAAAGAGAAAGATTTTTAGATCATTATTCATGTTTCAAGAAGTTAGCCCGTGATTCTAATTTTTAAGAAGAACAATTTAGACTAATTATGAGTTTATAGTAATATTCTGGTTCTAATAGGATATTGTTTTTAAAATAACATGTAACAGATTAATTGGCAATAAATTTAAAAAGCAGATATATACGAGATATATACATAAAAATATATACGAATAATCGTATATAGATATAGTGAAGCTTTCTGTAAGGAGATTTATTTATTTAATTTATGTCATTTTTATAGGAGTCGTCTTGGGTGTCAGTGAATTGGGACTGGGAGTATGTTTTCTATCACAGGTTGATCTTCAGGACAAAGTACTTTTGACTGATCTGTAACAAGCTCTAACTTCTTTCACAGACTCAACACAACATTAACTAACTACAGAAAATTCAAAAGCATGATGTTATTCACTACTGTACACGTTTCAAGACGTTTCAACTAAAAGTTTATTTGCTGCCTTAAAATCGTGAGTAAACTGAACTTGAAGATGAGCTTTGTTTCAACAAGTAGTCAAAAGAAATGTATTACTTTAATGGGTTTCATCCTTCAAAACTTTTTAGTGTGTTTAGTGAGTTAAAGAGAAGACAAAAGTTAATCAGGCAATCATTTATGGCATTTGGCAGATGCCTTTATCCAGAGAGACTTTATCTCATTTTATACAACTGGGCAATTAAGGGCCTTGCTCAGGAGTGACAGGTTGGTGGACCTGGGATTTGAGCTTGCAACCTTCCAAGTGGCAGCCCAATAACTGCTATGCTGCCACATTCTCCTATCATGGTTTACATTAAAATCAATTTTAAAATTGTAATTGTTAGCTAATAAAACACTAGGTTAAGGACTATTTTGCTGGGAGATAATCTCATTTTTCACTGCATCAGTATCTTCACTTCACATCAGGCCACATCACACCACAATGTTGTAGATTATTTTCCAACCAAGCGCCTAGTCTTGTACTCATGTAACTGCAGTGTCCAAAAAACATAAGCCAGTGTGTGAATTGTAAAGAATTAACCTGAGAATAGCCTCTCTGAAGAACTTCCTGGCAAACTCAGTCATGTGGTACTGTTGGAGGTCTATCTCTGAGCTTTGGACTGACCCCACCTCACTGCGCTCAATACTGCGTTGACTGGCCCCTGATTCCAGACTTGTGTGCTTTTTGGTTGAGAGTCCACCAGGGGGCATCAGCGAGGTACGAGAGCTCCTCATGCTCTTTTTCCTCTCGATCTGTCGGCTAATCGCCATGCTGTGGTAGTCTGGAGGCGCAGACGGCTGAGTGATATCAGCAGGGAAAAGACCAGATCTGCCTCCGGTTGAGCCGAAATTCCATCCTGCAGAGACAGGAAACTAATAAAGCACAGACTGACGTACCATACAATCAAGTGCAAAAAAACAATGCTATTCTTTCTGTTGACTTGATGACTGTAATCTTGACATTCATCTAAAAGGAAATGGAGAACTCACCGTTCTGGAGGCCATCCATTTGCAGCAGTTTGATGACATCACCTTTCTGGAAGCTAAGCAAGCTTCTGTCATCTGTCACATAGCTCTTCAGAGCAATAACATACTCTGAACCCTGAAGTGAAGCGGATGAAGCATGATTTACAACAAACATACAGCTTCCCTGGCTACAAGACAAATCATATTAATACAAGTATCTATTAATGAACTCATTCATACCAGGACTTATATAGTGGGCATTCAACATAAAAAGATTGAAAAATGTATGTCACAGAGAGATTTTGAGGTCAGTGGGCTTTGCAGCTTCTCTATAACATGTCAGCTTGTCTTATTAAAGAAAAAAAAGAGAGGCTGGTGATAGAACATTACAGAATATTAAAGGGAACTGATAAAAAAGGTCTAGAACATGTCAAGCGCTGATGCTTAGAAAGTGTAGCAAAACATCATCAAAATTAGGTATCAAAAAGGTATCATCAAAAAATAAAATATCATATGTCAATGTGTTAAAGACAGAATGCAAGAATAATGAGGTAAAAACTGGCAGTAAGAACTCTCACTCTCTCTCTCTCTCTCTCTCTCTCTCTCTCTCGCTGTTACATGAATGGGTTTTTTCCACCATGTGCATGTGATCAATGCTGTTGTCTTAGCTTTGCATTAACGCTCTGTGGTGAAGGATTAATCATTTCTCTGAACACTGTCATTAGAAGAAGGCTGTGGAATGAGCACCTTGGTCAGCTCGCTGAGGAAGAGTCGCACCACATGAGTTATCTGAGGAGCTTGTGAAGAGTGTATCTGCAGGTCCTCACTTTTCAGGCTGATTAAAACAGTCTCAGCATCCTTCAGCTCCACAGACAACATTTCTGCATAGCTGTGTGAATGACAGATATCAATGTCAATATCAATATTTTTTCCTTGTTTGAAATTTCTTGCGTATCACTTAATCTTTATGGTACCTGTAACTCCGGAGCAATTTGAGGTGTTTTGGGTTGATGCCGGATGCTCTGACTATCCTCAGCATTTTGATGCCACGATGTGAAACCCCGAGTATCTGAGTATCGTCTGTATTTCCACCCTGACACAGGAAGAGACATGCATGGATGCCTAAGATCGTAAACATTTTACATCATAAAGTCTGTTTGCTTCTGCTGATTTTTAAAAGGATTTACGGTAATGGCGAAAAGACGTGTGAAATAATTTGCCCAGTTGTCTCTGGCTGCCATGACGACCCTTTTCTTCATGGCATCATCCTGCAGGGTGCTGATGCTCGTTCCGACATGGAAGCGTCCTGTTCATGACCAGAAACATCAGATAATCAGACCAGCAACTTTAGGGTGATTACAGCAGCCTGTAGAGTTGCTTGATGAAATTCCTACCGAGCAAATCTTTCATTTTGCGCCGCTCTTCACGGGAGATTCGCACACAGGCATCTGAGTAGGTGTCTCTCATAATCTAGAGTTCATAAAGCATTGTTGTCATAGAGTGTCCAAGCTTACATCCCCTAAAGTTTTATGAATTCCAAATGACAGAATGTTTCTCAGGACAATCTCAGGCTCCTGATGTAATATGAGAAAAGTGGTACAGCTAGTTTCCGAGTTACTTAGGAGATGCGTTACGATGACCCTGTTGTAACTAGAAAATAGTCGAACCATGACCCAGCCTACCCAGGAGTCTAAAACAATGGTGATCAGTATGGGGTAGTATACTGTAATTTGTTAATAATTTATAATGTAAAAAATTACAGTACAATTGGCTAATGCAATCTAATAGAAAGTTTGTTCACTAAATAATCCTATCTGCTATAAAAACGTACGCATCATACATGCATTTAAATACCGTGTGGTATTGTACTCATCAAGATTCTGTCTGGTGTCTGAATACTTCAAAATGTTTAGGTTGCTAATGGCTGCATTAAATCAGTTTTTGGAGGGTGAGGATGGCGATGATAAAGGAGCAACATCTGCACTCTGTCGATCGCTAGCGAGACTGAGGCAAAGCATCGAGCCCAACGTATGGTACAACACTCTGTTTCGTATGGTACTCTGCTACAATAATATTTTTCCAATTTTGTTATTGTCAAAATATCAATTGTTATTGATATTGTTATTGTACAATATCGCTATTGTACATCGCAAGATTGAAAATTCTAAATCAAATTATTGTAACTCGGAGAGTATCTGTATATAATATTTGGCAGTCATGATTGGCTTACAAACCAAAATGACAACATGCAAAATGACATCTGTATCTGCATGAAAATAATTGTTTTTCTTCTCTTTTTTTGGCCCATGGGTTCACAAAGTTCTGTACTTTATTTGACATACTGCGTAGATCATTGTAGGACATTACGTTTGTCACTTACCTGCTCACACAGTAAATTCAGGATATATGGACGAGTGAACTTCTCTCTGGGGTAGAACAACTGGATAAAAGAAAAAAACACAGATCCAATGAGAGACGTAATAAAGCCAAATATTCACTGCTTTTGAAGGCAGTCCATCACAAACATATCTCATAACAGACCTCTTTCCGCAAGTAGAGCTTCCCAGGCATACGTGAGTAGGAGAAGGAGACACCAGGTGTAAATTTGTGTAGCTGGGAGCGAACACTCTCTTCATTGGTCATTTTTTGAAGCTGATCTGAGCAGACAAGATATGAGTATATGTGGTCATATCAAACCAAATCAGGAAGTAAATGCACAGGATTTGACTCACTTAGTCCAGGTGCGGGCATTAGGGGTGGGTCAGGGATGTTATTTGGGAGAACAGGGGCGGGTTCTGGAGGAATTGTGGGTGGGGCATGAGAGCGCTGCGAGCCAAAGAGGTCAGCTAGAGAACGCTGCTTCTGTCTCATGCTGCTGGAGATGGAGCGAGGACCAGGTCTTTCAGGCTCAGATGGAGGAGCTGGAGGAGCAGGAGGAGGAAGAGGAAATAGTGGCTCTTTTTTTTGTGGTGGAGGAGCGGCCCATTGTTTCTGTCACAAATATATATAAGAAACTATTATTTTATTAGCATGGTTATAACTTGTGAAAAAAAAGAAACACTTGTATAATCAGCTCAAGAATAACATGAAGCTAGTGAAAATATTTGATTAAACATTTATTAGAGAGAATACATTTACTACCGTTACAAAAACAGTTTTTATTTATATTTTTGTATCAATTAATTGGTTCACTTTTATGGAAATAATTGACAAATTCATAGATTAAATCTGATTTGTCCAAATATATCTAGACAAACAGTTTAATCACATAAGGAAGTCAATTATTTTAAAATATGTAAGATATGTTTCAGAGAATAAATACTATTATTATTTCAAAATTATTATTACAACATTGCAACACTAAACATTATTAAACAATAAAAAAATGTATAATGATTTTTACTGTAACTATAATAATAATAATATTGTTATAATAATAATAATAATAATAATAATTCTTATTGTTATTGTTGTTATTACTATTACTATTATTATTATTAATTACTAATATTAATTACAATTAGTAATATTATTATTATTATTATTATTATTATTATTATTATTATTATTTATTTATTTGTTTGTTTAAGAACCAATATTTCTGAACTTTATAATTTATGATGAAAATATCATTTAAAAATGAAGCAGTTGTGTACTTGAACCCAGAATATAACATATTTTTGTACAATCTTAAAGTCGAACAGTCTTGTGTACTGTTACCTTCTGTGGAGAAACTGGTCCTTTCGCTCTGAGAATGGCCAGTGCCTCCTCTTTAGGGTCGTTCTTTTTCATAAAGTGCTTGGCAGGAACCCTGAGGAGTTCACAATTCCAGCCATGTTGTTACTTGAACCCCACACTGTTACCTTAATCATTTTTAAACCAGTGATAAGAGCACTATCTCATTGTCCTGTGTGAATAGCTCCACAGGATCACAGTCTTACCTGACAGGCTCAAAGGCCTTGGGATCTGGAGGAGGCCGGCTCTGGTACCGCTTGATGATATCTCGAATGTTGCTGCTGGGTTCTGGTTTAGAAGGTGACATTGGAGGTGATTCATGATCTGACGTTGATGACTCTGGCGGTATACTGGGTTCTGGAGGTGGTTTTACTACAGTAGACAGCACAGGAGGTTATGCATTAAGATTTTGTTTTATTAAATGCTGTAATTATGAGTCATTCAATAAACCACAAGTGCATGAAACATTTACAATTACATTTGACATTACAATAAAAGGATAAAATACCATATAGTGAAACGAGTTTTTGTCCTAAATGATTGTTACCTTCAGGCATAGATGGAAATGGAGATGGAGCTTTGGCCTGTTCAGCTGGGGCATAGATAAGTGGTTTAGCAAACTTCGGAGGAGGTTTTGAAGGAGCTTCCTGAGTTCCTGGGTTATTGAAAAACACAATTTAAAGTTAAGACAATGGAAATAATTAAGATGAATAAAAGAACATCCATTTGCACAATTATTAGTCTGCTTCCAGGATTTCCCTTCCTAACCTAACAGTACCAGAATCATGCAATACAAAATTAGAAAAACTGTAGAAATCTCACCAATCTTCTGGAAGAAGGCTCTCTTTGCCTGAAAAGATTCTGGATTCTGTGCAGTGTTGACATCTTTTCTAGGCTATACAAAATGTTTATAGGATAAAGGTTAGGAATTCACACAGAACTCCATGTGAAATCAGACAGTACATACAAGAAAACCCACTTGCTGGAGCACTGGGGTAGTATGTTGCACAGGTGGATTGTTGGGTTTACGTGCTGTGCTGTGAGTGGGCTGTTCTGCAGGGGTGGTGCTCTGTGAACTCCGAGGATCTGCACGCTGCTCCTTCTCTGACTGCTGTTGTTGCTTGCGCTGTTTTTGCAGCTTCTCTTCCTGCTGCTGTTGGGACAGTGTCATTGCCTGCAATGTCATCTGCTGGGCCTGCACGGAAGTTCATCATACGGTTAATTGAGTTACTGTCTTTGACAAAACCAGCTATACTGAGTGTGTATCCTCACCATGAGCAAAGCTTGCTGGTTGATGAAAGCTTGCTGCTGTTCAGCCAGCTGCTGTGGGTTGATGGCTGGAAGGCTGGTGGGCATAGTGGATTGTGCCATTGCACCTGGCATCATCATAGCTATGGGAAAGAAACAAGGAATGTGAACTTGGGCATTAGGAAAACTGATTCACACAATATCTAATGATCTCTGAATCACTGAATTTGAGGGCGCCAACATTGTTTACAAGACAGAGAGAAGAACCTGAATTTTAGCACAAAATCTTGAGCACATATCAACCGACAAGACAATTCTTTCATGTATGCTATTTTATATAGAGCAAATAATTAGAGCCTAATTCATTTTTTGACGACCAAAGACACCTGCAGTCAGACTTACTTGGCTTCTATTGGCTGACAAGGCCCAAGGTCACAAATTAAAGAGTAAAATTTTACTTAGATAAGTTTGGCATAACACAAAAATAACTACTACCAGAACAAATGTCACTTCTGTTTCCTTTGAGTAAATTTCCTCTTGTTGTAATTCCTACAGCTAAAACACAGACGTTGGCACCTCTGATCTATTTGGTGTATTTATCAGTTACTATAATAAGGGCTGTGAAAGGAAGACATACATGGCATAGGGGGCATCATAGGCATTTGGGCAACTCCAGGCATCATGTTAGGCATCATTGGTGTGGTTGCATAGGCTGGCATGGCTGGATTCATGGGCATTCCTAAGTAATATATAACAAAATGACAAAATGTAATACCCATCTTATGCCATAATTATTATACTATATAAACACATATATTTAGAATATCTGTGAAATGCAATCCACTCACCCATATAAGCTGGCATTGGAACTCCTGAAAAACAAAGAAAAGGTTAATAATAATAATAATAATAATAATAATAATAATAATAAGAAGAAGAATAATAACAACAATAAGAATAACAATAATAATAATAATAGTAATAATAATAATAATAATAATAATAATAATAATAATATCAATAATAAAAATAATAATAAAAATATATAATAAATAATAATATATTATTAATTATTATTATTATTATTATTATTATTATTATTATTATTATTATTATTATTATTATTATTATTACCTCTGTTCACTAGATGAGTTTCATATGATTGATTTCATCACCTGCCCTTAGATTTCCAATAATAAGTGTGTTTCAATATTTTCTGCTCTTTTCTCAATGTTTTCTGCTCTGTATCAAAATATAAAAACCCAAAGTGTTCTGTTTGGAAACCAGATTTATTAAAAGGATCTGTGAATTATTGTATATTTTAAATGATCAAAGATTTTGCAAAATAATGTGTTTTAATTTTATGTTTGCCGTATTGAATATTTTGGGATGAGTGCTTGTTAATATATTCGAGGGGCGGGGATTATATTTGCAGGAGCACTTTTTTTTTTTTTAATTTTCCAGACAAAACAAATCCATTATTTTACTAAATAAAAACACACCTAGTAGCTGAAACTTGATTTTATCCCCAAATTAGTACTCATTCTTTGAGATTTTATGTAAAGCACCTTTATTTCCACTTTAAATACTTATGATCCCTGGGAAGTAGTAAGTAAGTAGTAAGTGTACCTGCTCCATTATACATGCTTGGGTGCATCCCTCCTCCTCCCCTCATCCTGCGGTTCAGCATGGCAGTTCGCTCAAAGTCCTAAAGTCACACAGCAATGCATCAGTATGCTAACGATAATAAGAAACAGTTACACATTGTGCTATTCAAAGCATTAAAGCTGCAATCACAACAGTCCATTTTTGTTTGCAAAACAGTTCCACATTAACTCAGATCTGTAAATTTAAAAACAAACAGCACTGACTGGAGGTCCCTGATCCAGGACAGGATCAAAAAGGTCATCCACATAGGAATCCAGCTTAGGTGCTCGGGATCCTAAGAGGAAAAATGCAAATGAAGTCTAATACAAATGTGAAAAATTAAATAATTTAATAACATTCATCAGCACATTCATTCAGTTATCATACCCTGAGATGAGCTGTACTGACCATAAGAGTCCCTTTGGGGAGCTTCAAAAGGAGGGAGGCCAGGAGCCTGCATGGAGGGAGCTGGAGGGATAAAGTCGTCCAAATCTGAGGCCATCGCCCTGATAAAAAAAAAATTAAAAAATTAAAAATTAATCAATTAATCAATTAAATACAACCAACTCTTACCACCATATCACAGGATACATGTACACTGGACTAGACACTATTTTAATGGTAAATATTCACTTGTATTTTCTGTTTTCTTTCCCCAGTGGTCTAAATATTATAATTAAAATAAACAATTTACACATTAGTGCCTGAATCTGAATATAACACACCTGTTCCCCATGTCACTGAAAAGATAATCAGGATGGGCAGATGTTTGTCCCAAGGGAGCATCATTCTCTGCACTGGCCAGCAGATCCATCACATAGTCACAGCCATTTAGATCAGACCAGCCCTCATCAGCTAGCAGAGACACAGACCAGCCCCGTGGAAGGTCAGGCACACCTCTAAAAAAACAAAACAGAAGAAAAAAAAACCCACACATTACTTTAGCTAATACAGTTAATAATCAGTACCTCGCACTTTGTAGTGATTCTGGAGTAGTTTTTTTCTGTTCATCATTTTGATTTCCTGAGAATCCTACTTATCTCTGTGTTTCTCTGTATTTGTATTCATTTACAAATACTTAACTAACCCCTAACTTGCCCCAGCACTCAATTAAAACTCTTTATAGCACTATTTGTATTGTCGTCTGCTTAATATATCACTTTATTGTATTTCCTCTTTGGATAAAAGCATCTGCTGAATAAATAAATGTCAGTGTAAATTTAAATACATTTAAGGTGGCACGGTGGTGCAATAGGTAGTGTTGTTGCCCCAGAGCTCCAAGATTAAAAGTTCAATTCTGAGCTTAGTTTACTGTTTACTAAGTGTTGCATGTTCTCCCTATGTCCCTTTGGTAGGTGGCTTAGCTAATCTAAATTGTCCTTTGGTGTTAATGTGTGTTGACTGCCATCCCATCCAGGGTTTATTTATGTCTCATGTTCCTGGGATTGGAGCCAGATTCAATGCAACCCTCACCAGGATGAAGCAGTTTGTGTAGATAAATGAATAATAATAGTAAAATTTGTACCTACTACCTTCAACATAGTACCTTCAACAACTCAAAATGACATGTAGCCAGTATGTAACATGATCGTCATTAAGACTGAAGATACTTTGTGATATGCTTTCTTTCTTTGGTTCTGATGAAATCAGGTCCCATGAGAAAGCCTATATTATATGAATGGTGTCTACCTGTGCACAGTTAAAATGTCATGTCTCAATATAAATACTATTCCTGAAAGGTCCCTGAGATAACATGAATAAAAAAGCATCAAGAAGAACAAGGACAACGAGTACAGGACAAAGTTAAACAGTCTATGAACATCCTGTAGAGCACAATAGCAGAAAAAAAATAAAAAATCAAAGACCAGGCATAGATGGCATTTAATTGTAAGAAGCAGTTGGAAAGTAAAGCTGAGGTTTGTCCTTTAACGCTAAAGCTACAGGGCTGATTCAAATCAAAAACCCAGTCTAAACCCTGGCCTCACTCTGATTAAGAAACTCTGCCGAAACTTGAAAATTGCTCTACCAATGGGCTCCATCAGATCTGGTTTGGACAATTCTATGAAAAAGAATATTCATAAATACTAGCATTCAAATACTGTATGCAAAACTGATACATAGCCAAGGATCAGTGAAATACTATTAGCCTAGAGTGAATACTTATGCAACTAACAATTGTTGTTGTTTTTTTTTTAAATGTTGTACTTTTAAATGTCAGACATATTGTTTAACTAAATGGTAAAAAATCCCAATGAATCCATCTCAGTTCCAGGTTTTAACACTACACATTTTGGGAAGTTCAAGGGGTGAATATTTATGAACACACTGTAGGTTTCTAATTGTAGACTAGAACTACAATTACCTTTGTCTATGATTTGACCGTTTTACCATAGCCATTGTAAGTATTCTGTATTTACATTATTTCACACAAAGAACTATATGATGAAAGGACCTACAGTATGTGTAATGAGTAGGTTTTTTACACATTTGTAATCACGGCTCTACTGACCTAAAGCTCAAAAGCCAGGATGCCAGTTGTTCTCCTGTAGTCCAGGATTCCACTTCTGCTATTAACTTCTCCTCTGTGAAAAAACAATAATGTTAAAACAGCTTTCACTCTTAAATGTTTCTTATACAGCTGCAAGCTCTGATCTTGCATTACTCATTCAATTGTATCTCCATTCATCATTGTATTTTATTTTTCCTGAAAAACACACAACTACAAGCGGATTCTCACCATTGAAGGTGTTGACCTCTACAACCATCTTCCCCTTTCTCTGATTGGCAGTCCATTCAAGCTGAGTAGGTGGGTGTTGTCTACAAGCAGGAGATGGCAGCTGAAGTGATGTGAGAAGTTTATGCTGACACAGAGAGCGATATTCTCCTGGACCCTGGTCGGACACATACCTGACAGATAGAGGAAAACGTGTCGATAGACTGATAATGATGGTTTAAAAAAAATAATAAAAGCGTGTTTTAATTTAACAACATATGTTTGGTAACCGTTTTTGAATATTCACTACCATTTAAAAGTTTTTTTTTAACACCATGGCATGTATTAACCATTTTATATCACAACGCTGTTGAAGTCCCAAATCTGATTGATCAGAAGGTGTTAAGGAGTGCTGTATGTAAAGAAAATCACCGGTTTATATTAATACGCTTATTCTAATATGCTGCTGTTTCTATAGAAACATCACATTCGCAGGACTTGTATGGGAGAAGTGACACATAATCTATTACTAATAATAAAGAGAAGGAGCATGCAGTATAATCAATATGGAGAAGCTTGTTGAAACTGTTGTAATAGTTTTTTTTTTTATTTAAATGCGGTAAATGTAATTTTTTTTATTTAATTTTACTGGAAAGAAAACTGGAAGTTTTCTAACCCTGACGCTATCTAGTAACAATGGCTTTCTAAAAAAACACTCCTTTAGAAAACCAATAGTATCTGAGAGTAATGACTATGTAAATCACTGGGATCATACATTAGCTGTTTCTAACAAGAAATATTGTTAAAAGTGATGAAGGCATCATGATCCTACTTTGTTAGTTATTACTCCAGCACTTCAGTACTTGCAAAATGGCACATAAAAGCATATCAACAGTCTAAGTTGTTAGACTTAGTTATGATACAGACACTGTTATGATGTCCTACATTACTGTCATACTTCAGGCTGGTGCACATACTTGAGCAAAGCTTTATCCAGTGAAGGAGATGGTGTGAAGGCACTGAGACAGGTGGCCAGGAGAAACCAGCCTCTCAGTAAGCGCTCCACATCCTCACAACCCCATGTATGATAGACGAGCTGAGCCAAGATCTCATCCCTGAGTGAAGGTCTGCTTTGGCCTTTCTCCGCTATGTAATTCCCTAACATCTGCTCCTGCCATCCAGTCATCTCTGAGTCTCCACAGAAGCGTATAATCTAGAGAGAAAGAAAAAAAAGTCAGTCACTATTCATGATTCATTGATTTTTTTTCTCTGTAATTATGGCACAGAATGGTGGTATTGGTACAGGTGGTGAGGATGATGTATCCTTGTTATGGTTTCATGAATATGTTTCATGATGGAGCAGGTGCAGGATGTACCTTGGCGGACAGCCGTGGGATTCTAAAACGTGATTCATTTACCTGTACTGCTGTGATATATGTACAAATATGTACAAATCAGCTCCTGTGTTTCTCTTTAGAAACCTGAGGGAGTGCTGTTGGCTCAGCAAAGTGTGCTTTTCATAACAATATTTAATTAGAGTTCACTTATTAATATCAAAGTGATAAAAATAACAATGTTGTTTACAGTCATCTTGTGTGTATTTGTAGATGCTTAATTAATTTATATGTTTCATTACAGTCTAATAATTTTTCTTGCTTCAGCGCAAACAGAAATCTAACCCATTTACTGCTGGTCTTAGGTTCAAAAGCAGACTAAAATGAGCGTTTTATTAAAAGCAGGCGCACTTAGAAGGAAAATCTCTTAAATCTATAAATAGTGCTATTATATACCATAAAACATAAATTTGTCATGTGTTATATACAGTATATGGCTAATTAGAGTGATTTGGGCTTTTCCAACTACAGTATATTTAGATTGTTCCTTGGTTCACTTGGAATAAATCCTTCGTTTAGGTCATTTGACAGAAATAAAAGTTTTTCGTTAATATTTGGTGACAAGTTAAGTTAAAGAGGCGGTCTGTAAAAGGAATAACAAACGTACAGTTTTACACAACTGGATTCTACACAATTCTAAACAATACACAAGCAGATTTTATCAGTGCAGATGCATTATTTAAAAAATGTATATACAAAAGAAAGAAACTGTGACATAGTTTGAATTTATTCAGTGTGAATTTCTTCACTGACCAGTTTGTATATCTCCAGAGCTATGCGGGAATCCCCCGGCTCCAGAGAGGTGAGGGGTCTCTGTAGGGAAAGACCCTGAGCCTGGCACCATCCATCCTGCAACAGAGCAAAGTATGGGCATCTAATCCCTAATCTACATAGCAACGATTAGAAGTATCAAAATATGTGCAATTAACAATTATACTAATAACTACATGTGCATGTAAGAATGACCCGGAATGTGTAAGAGTGTATTTATGTAAACGGCGTACCTTGAGAACTGTGTTGGCGTATCGGGAGAACGGGTAGCTGTCAATATCAGGAGGCAAGGAGAGGTGATGCTCAGCTTTGACCTGCGGTGGAGCTACCTCTGTGACCCCTGACCCATGTGGACGGCCTATTAAATCCGGTGACAGAAATAAAAAGAATGAAAAGAAATTTCCTGAATAATGGACTGTATTCTATACACGAATAACATATTAATATCTTGTACCTGCTGCACTACGTAATCGAGCTGATAGCTCAGCTGGGATTTCCAGCATTCCCACATCCTAAAATACAGAGTAAAAGACACACTAGCATGGCAATACCTGAGCAATTACTTAAATATTAGATAAAGCTAAGAAGAAAAGAATCATACCATCCCCGAATTAGTAGACTGGGATTTCACCACCTGTTTTGCTCTGGTTCTCTTGTTGCGTTCCTGTAAGATCAAAGCACAGCCACTGTTATACTAACTATTAAACACACAAAGGCTTTGTTAAGAGCAACCAAATCCTTTTTATTCAAGTCAAGTTTGTCTTGTCTCTTTTGTGTTTATCGTTTCATCTCTCAGGATCGTTTCGTTACCTGTACTCTCCACTGTGCTATTCTTAGAAATAGAACTGCTTTTATATCCCTGCATTACTCTTGCCCCACCCCAAAAAGCCTAGTCAAATGACAAACGAGTCCACAAGGCCAACCCTAATCAAACCACCTAATCTATGGACTAGTGTCCGTCAGAATATCCGTCACAGTTTCCGTCACTGTGTTTATCACAGGTTTTAAGTGATATATTTATTTCACGAAATATAGGAAACTAATGAAGAGCATAAAATCTCCAAGCTCACTCTCCAGGCAGGAGACCCTTGAATATATTCTTAACATTAACCAACATTAACGGTGGACACCTTTATCCAGAACGACTTACATTTATTCTGAATAACTTAGGGTTAAGTGCCTTGCTCAAGGTCCCAGAAGTGACAGCTTGGTTGTCCTGGGATTCACAACCTTCAGATAGGTTGTCCAACACCGTAACCCCTGAGTTACCACAGTATTTATCATGAACCAATCAGCACTGAAATAAAATCAAATTTTCTTAACTGCTCTCAGCAAAAAATGATAACAAAATAAACAACAAATATCTGTAATCATAATATTACGCAGTGAAATACTATAGGACACAGCTCAATCTAAATTAAATTGATAAGCAATGACAATGGGGAGATGGAAAATTAATAAAAAACTAAACAGAAATCTACTGTTTTCGTTTGAGATCATTTCAGCTGCTCATTATAGAAAAAGTCAACCCTGCTATGACTACACAAACAACTACGAAAGTTGGATATGTTTCTCTGACTCCCGTCTCGACTCTCCTTTACTCTCAGTTCTCTCTATATAATTCTGTTAACATTTCATGATACACAAATCGGATAAATAGAATCTAAACTCCAGATGAGATGAAACAGAACATACCTAAAGAAATGGTATGACACGAGAAGCCGCCAGCCGAGAAGAGCTCTTATGAGACACGGGGAAATACATGTAACATCTCACTAAGAGAGGGTTTGAAGTCCAAACAGCAGAGGTGTGTGTGTTAAAGTGAAAGAGCAAAAGAGAGAAAGAGAGCGAGAGCTTATTGGGAGCAAAGATGAAAGGGCATAAAGACAAGAAAAATATTACCTAAGCTTTAACAGAACTCCTGGTGCACTCCTTTTTAATTTATTTATTTTTTTAAAATTAATAATACTTGGTACTTTTTTATTTTTATTAGTAATACTTGGTACTTTTTATTTAATTTAATTTAATTTAATTGTTATTTATTTATTTGTTTGTTTGTTTATTATTATTATTATTATTATTATTATTATTATTATTATTATTATTAAGCATATTGGATATACAATGGATATTATTAAGTATATTAAGTGACATTTAAACTATTGGGATCCAATAAGTGGGATCCAATAAAACTATTGGGATCCAATAACAAGTACGAAATAAATTACCTAAACTAATAATGCCTTGACAATACACAAATATTGCCATACATATCAATAAATATTATATATGAACATGAATTAATAATAAAAATAAATATTATGATCATCAGTCTCACAACTCACCTAGATAAAAAGACAGTGCGATACTGGGCCAAGTCACTGAGAAATGTTTACACTGTGAGTTCTGTGCATTAAGACATGTTCAGGCCCACAGTTTACTTTCTTTACAGCCCTGAATCCTTCAAGGCCCCCTTCACTTACTGGGTGCTTAATTTTGGTGGAGTTATGTTCTAGAAATGTGGTAAATGTTTATCCGTTTACAGATTTGATATTTAACAAATTGATAGTTAAGGAAGATTTGTGGGAGGTGATGACAAATTTATACTTTGCCCAAGCTGTGGAGAATACGTAACTGTTGGGTGAGGTTACAGTTTATAACACTATTTGAGTAATAAAATGGTTCTGGTTGCCTAGCAATGGGCAAAATACTGAACAGCCCTGTAAGAGTCATTTCTGTAGGTTATATATACATAGGCTAGGTGGTTATATGTGAGGATGGAAGATAGAGACAGAAAGATAGAAGGCAGAGAGAGAGAGAGAGAGAGAGAGAGAGAGAGAGAGAGAGACAAAGGACAAACAGAGAGTGCTTATTATGAACCTACCCTCCACTTTCGCCTCTTGATCGTATCTCTAGTAATCATAATAGCTGCCCAGAATTGGGTAAAGGATTGTTTCAGTCTCTTATAATACTTCCTGTAAATAAGAGTCAATATATAAGAGTTACCTCTCCTCATAAGATATCTGTATTTCTTTTAACACATTTGCATGTATCTTAACTAGTCAAGATTTCACATTTGGTTGCCCTAAATGTTAAAAAGAAGTAAACCGCATTAAAAAAATCACTCTGTTCTCAAGGACGCTTTGACGATATGTGATAAATAGGCTTATGTCCATTTCTTTATACTGCATAATCCTCCAACAACTTGATCATAACCTCATAAAAAAGTCACACTTATCTAACAAGGTTCACATCTTTAGGTAAACTGACTGACTTACTACAGCATTGGTTAAACTCTTTTCCAGACCATAACACAAATACGATAGGGATATTTGGATTTGGATCAGAAATTTTTGAATAAAAAAGTAAATATATTATCAGTTTAAGCATATGCATATGAGAAACAATTAAGACAATGGTACACAATGCCATTCCCCGCTGTGAAATTACAGTATTCTTCAGTATCTCAATTTAAAACACAAGAATTTTAGTCAATGTCTGTAACTCCAGCTTTCCACTTGGCTGGGCTCTCAGATCTGACCTGGTCTGGTGACCTCTGATGTGGGACTGGATTATAATGGCTTTCTGCTTGAAGAAGCGGAAGTTGCGTCTACAGATAAAGCCACGGATGTTCCTCTGAATGGTGATGGCTGCCCAGGTCTGAGTGCTAATCCATTTGTGCTCCACTTGCTGATACAGTAATTCTTTCATAAACACCTGAGAAACACCATTCATTTATTTTAATTGTCTTTAGACAATAGATATATGAGCCTGTCCTAGGAGAAATGCTCCATTTTGCTGTACCTTGCTCAGTCCTAATTGATACTGAGTGTCCTCAGCACCAACAGTCTCCAGCAAGAAGACGACCTGTTCTTTATCAGAGAGGTTTACGTCCCGCTGTACTAACAGCACACCATATCTAGCATTAGTGAACGTGAGAGACAGATGAATGCTTAATAAATACACAACCATATTTGAATTAAATGATGTAACATTAACAATAAATTCAGTACCTGTCCATAAAATCCTTGAATGAGATACGAATAGGAAATCCCTGTTTTCTAATTTGTATTGTCTCTAGGATTCCTCCATGCTTTAGCTGGGTGGTGATGTACTCCACGTCAAATATTCCAGGGAGCTAAGGCAATTTGAAGAAATAAAACAAAATATTTTTGTACGAAAATACAATCGAGCAGCATTTTATGACTTAAGGTCATTTCATTTGTCGTTATAAAGTAGGCTGAAAGTGTTTACCTTTACATAGTTTGGCTTAAAACATCGGATAAACGTATTTTTGCACCTGAAATAGAAGCACTTTTTACTCTGCAGCATAACTCATGGTCATGAAATAACCAACAGCTATTCTGCCAGTCACACACACAACAGCAAATCTATAATCTAATACCTTAAAAAATAAACCTATTTTTGTATTTGTTCTATGATCACTATTTTAAGGTCAGCAGAATACAGCACAGGTCACTGAGAACACCAAAGTATAATAGTGATGAGTTTTTGAAGACCTGTCCAGCCGTGTGATGAGTTCGGTGAGTGACTGTTGAAAGTGTGCAGCTACAGTGGAGGCCTGGTGCCGATTTCCTCTCCCTCTGGGACGCAGCTGTTTCTGGTGGATGTAATGTTCCTGCACTTTACGGAACAGACCTGACACCAACTGCGCACACCGCATACACACATACACAAGTCCTGAGGAACTTCCATTTGGCTATTGATTATTTTAGTGAATAAGAAGGCAAAATACAATGTAGTTGATACTCTACCTGTAATCTACTACGTGCAAAGAGCTCTAATACCTCTGCACGAAACTGGTCATGGTTTTTATTTAGAAAGTTGTGAACCTGTTGAAGGAAATAAAAAAAAGTTAAACTTCTCTGTCATTACTTGATATGTGAACACAATATCGTAACAGTTAACTGAAGGTGTGGTCATGACTAGGTGAATAATTAAATCTATGTCAAAGAAGAAAAACTCATTTTACTATGAAGTTGGCTGCTTGCCTGGTAAGTAACAGCTCCTGCATAGTGATACACAGTAAAAACAGGCAAAGGAATCTTGGGCTTGGCATAGTAGGGACTGTTGCCATGGTGATAGTGACATTTCTGCAGAAAGGTGTGGTCTGTTGCCTGACACAATGAGGGAAAAACAGTGTGAAGAAAAAAGAAAGACAAGCAAGCTCTCCTGAATTCACTCTGTCCTAGAATGTGGATTTTAAATGGTTTGCTCTTTCTCATTATAACACAGCTATTTATAGCTGTTATAACGTAAGTGATAACAAGAGCTAACTTGTTCCACAGACATTCCATAACATAAAATGCAACTATAAACGGACAGAAATAGTGTAAAATCATACTTAAATAAATAAGTCTTGGTATTTCTTACATATAGTACCATGTTGTACACTTCTGACAGTTTTAACTGCTTTAAGTCAGCTGTTCTTAAAGTACAACTGGTGGTGGTGATGGTGGTGGTGGTGGTGGTGGTGGTGGGGTGTCAGGGGGGCTGGTTATGGGAATTGATGGGAAAGCCTTTATTTTGGACAAGTTTACTGCATAAACTAATCTCCTTATGGCACCACCTATGGGTGACATGATAAAACTAATTACCCGCTGATTGTCACAATGGGATTAACAATCTATCAGAGCTGGACTGCTGAGTAGACACAGAACAATTTCATGTCAAAAACAAAAACAAATATAGAGCCAGATTTATGGTTGAAAATAAACTGGGTGTTTTCCACAGCCCTACTCAGCCACCATCCAATATCCAAACCCAAAAACATCCCACTGTGTCCATTGTCTGAAACACTGAAGCCGTTTTTATTATATAAATTGTTATCAATCTAACATTTGATGTGTGTGTGTGTGTGTGTGTGTGTTATTCTTAAAAGTGGGTTAAAAATAAGAATTGCTGCAGTATGTGAATCACTGTATGAAGAATATGAAAATTCAAATGAAAACTTCACATTGAAAAATCATTAACATGGTCAGGGTTCATTTAAAAGCATATTTGTGTGTCACACAGCATGAATTTAATGATTATGTTACACTGTGTCTGAATATTATAAATCTGTCTTCCCTGCCAGACAGTAGACACTGGTCTGATGAATAACAACACTCAGATCCATCAGAAAGACAACAAGGACAAGGTGTGTAACTATTGTACCTGCGGCAGACAGGTTTGGTCATCCAGGATGCGGAGGATGCCATACGGACGAGCGGAAATGAGCTCCAGACATGGATGGAAATTCTGTAGGGTCACAGGATGGGACCATGGGATCTGCTCCGAGTTGTATTCCTCCTAAAACACAAAGCCAACTACATGGAACAAGGAACAAAACAAATGATATATAATGGATATACAGACAGTATTTTACTAGTGAAACTCATCAGTTGTGTCATGATGTTGTAAAGTGCTATTTCATTTCATTTTAACTGACTATGTTAAATAAATAAACCTACAATGTACCCATACTGACCTGTTCCTGTGACACTAGAGCTTTGTTCATAAATTGTTGGATCTGCTCATTCGCAAAATTGATGCACAATTGCTCAAAGCTGTTCACACCGAGGTCCTGTAATAAAGTGTCTGTTCAATATGTAGCTCATCCAGCAGTGCAGGAGTTTTAAATAGAACTTATCACAGACTCTATTTTGGTGAGTGATGATAGTGTGTTAAAATATTTAAAAAGAACTTGAGATTCATTTATTACAGTTTAGTGGACAACTAAGATCCAGAACACTCTGCAAAGTTAAGTTCTGCTAATGTCTAGAAGTTCAGACGTTTGTAAAGACCAGGATTATCCAGATTATGGAGGTGAACCAACATGGATTACAGTGAAAAGAGTTTGGAGCTAATAGTAATTATTTGTAAAAATGGCTCATCAGATGTTCCATAAAAACCTTAACCTCTGATTAAAATTTTAAATTTAAAGATAAAAGTTCATCTTACGATCATAAAATGGTCTGTAATGTTTATATCTCTCTTTAGCTTTAGCTTTTTTTTAATCCACCCAGCCAATATTTGGATTTATGCCATTTCCTCTCCTTCAACGCATTTGACACGTCACTATCTCACTGTCCAACTGCTTCCATCTGCATTATGTCTCATTGCTAAAGTTGTGATGATTTTTTTCTGTATTTGTTGTATATACTGTATGTGTGTGATCTTTTTTTGTGATTATTTTACTGTATAATATTTGTATATGATATGATTTGTTTTGTTTGTTATATAAGATCTGTATGTGAGATACGTATGTGATTATTTGTTTATTTGTTGCATGGGTTTCTATATGATTTTTCCCCCCTGCTTTTTGTTATAATATTTTGTTCAGATAACAAATGAACAAAATATTATAAAATATTATAACAAAAAGCAGGGTACCTTGTACCTTTCTCAAAGCCGTACAACATAAATATTATATAAATTAAATAGAAATACCTTCAATTCTCCATAAATTCATTTCAGCCACATTAACAGTCTTTTATTGTAAAAGGATCTGTGTGCTAGATGATGTGGCAACAAAGCCCTAAGGCAACCGATGTCGAAGATCATCAATATCATCAAGGACGAATATCAAAGCCTAACCTCAAACCCATAAATGTCCACAATGCCAACAGTGCTGTCCATCTCTGTGGGGATTAACCACTCATTGATGCGCTCAAGCAGCCAGTCAAAGAGCACAGAGTAGAGGGCCTTGGCAATGGCATCCCTGATTCACAAACAGACAGAAAGTCTTATATATGCATGGTATATATAGAAATTTTGGAAAGAGAAGAACAAATTTTCTACATTTGTAGATACATCTGTGTTTTAAGACATCACTGCTATTTCCCACCTGGATTCAATGGCACATTCCACAGACAGGGGGCAGTAGATCCTATCATAAGTGGTTTCCTGTGCACAGAGGTTATATAATGACGATCATGTCTCTTTTTGACATCTATATTGTGTTGCGAGCAAGTAATAAGGAGAGGTTGATAATATATCAAAAGTGTTTATCTGAAAGTAAGTGTGTAAGTAGCAGATGGATGGCACTCACTGTAACTCTGTGTGTAATAACAGTCTGCAGGGCTTCAGCGGACACCTGTAATAGGTTACCCACTCTGCGAGCTTCAGCCTCACTAAAGATCCTTGCCACCTCAAATGACTCACTCTGGTTGAATTGAACACACACACTTACTGTATAAAGATTTTCTATCGTATAAGCACTTACATACAGTATTATAGTAATTCTCGACACACCTCGTATGAGCTGAAGCAGATGTTGCCTAGCTGTAAAATGGACGACAGTATGGCCCAAATTGTGCTTAGCTGTTCAGCACGTAACCCAATGGTCCCCAAACATTGTACAAGAAGCAGGAAGTCCTGTTGGTCGTTCTTCCCTTGCAGCTCACAGGCTCCACCCTGCATTAACAATCATGTAAAATAAACTATTCCTTCTATACATAAAAGGATGCAAGGGTATGTAGTAAAGGATAAGGTTAGCAGGTACTGCATGTTTAGATTATTACACTTTATAAGGACACAGTTACCTGGTTAAGGTAGAAGTAAGTCTCAGCTCCCTGCAGGTAGAAATCCTGCTTGTCCCATTGATTCATCCCAGCCAACAACTCATAAAACACATGATAGTTCCTTTCCTCTTTGGCCTGCAAGGCAGAAAAGGGGACTGCTGTCTATAAAGGCTACTACATAAAAATAATCTATCTATCTAATTATGTGTGTGTGATTGAACCAAAGGTGAAAAACCAAAATGTACCTGGAACACAATTCGTGATTTCTCTAGGAGATATTTTGACATCGAAGTCCCAACAACAACACCACTGACAACATATTTAACACATCTGAATGAGCAAGCTGTTTAAACACATTCCATTTTCATTGTTCATAACAGAGCACAAAAACACACATTTTTCATTATAAATAATGCATATAACACATTATAACACATTATATATATATATGCATATAACAGGGTTATATATACCTCCTTATGTGTACATGCAGGTATTTGCCAAAACGACTAGAATTGTTGTTGAGGATTGTCTTGGCATTACCAAAGCTTTCTAAAATGGGCAAAACCTCCATTGGCTATGGGAGCAAAAAAGATTTCTGAGTCTATTTCTGCTCAACAGAAATATAATGCAGATACTTTGGTTGTTTATCCTTCACAGTACCTGTCGCAGATTGTCATTTCTACCCTGATATACAGAGCTCAGGTAGTGAACGATAAGTTTTGCTGCTTCGGTTTTCCCAGATCCACTCTGCCCACTGTAGATTGAGATAAGGACAAAAACGTTCATTTTATCAGCTTGAGTGATGTAGCTGAGGTTGAGGAACTGTCAGACCACAGTTGTTCCAATTAAAGCAATGCCCTCTTTGGGTTTAAATATAAATACAATTACAGATATTGATATTTGGATACAAATAGTGTTATTGTATGATAAACCTAATACAAGAGACTAGTGCTAGATACAAGGAAAAAAAAAAATGACTCTCACCTTATAATGATGCATTGCTCTTGTGTGGTGTTTTGAGATTGGCAAAATGCAGCATCCGCAATGGCATAAATATGACTAGAGACAAACACATTATCACTGGAACTGATCTATAGAAACAACTCCTTAAAGTAAAGCTGAGTTTTATTACCATAATAGATACAGGCCTCAAACTGATCATTATATAATTCCAAATAACAGATAAAGAAAACTAAACTGCAGATCTTAGTTCTAGGTACATTTAAATACATACAATAAAGTGTCTTGTCTCATGCCTCTGATGAATTAACCTTGGAAAGTTTAATTTAATCTAATCTAATCTAATCTAATCTAATCTAATCTAATCTAATCTAATCTAATCTAATCTAATGAATCTAAAGAATCTAAACAGAAGCTTCCAAAATGTTGTTATTAAAAGGATCGCACATAATATCATTTGAAATTGAAAGATTGCATTGGTGCATTTGTACAGTAAAGTGGACAGCAAAATGAACAGCCTCTGACTACTTACGGTGGATTATTGTGCCTCTCTTTGCCTTGGTACTGCTGTCTCAGCTCCTCTGTGTAGATACTGAGGGGCTTAAAGGGGTTGATTGATAACAGCATATCGCTGATATATGTCTGTTACAAATTCAAATGAACTCAATTAAAAGACAAGCCTGCAAAGTCAGCTTTGATGAAACGTTTCGATGCAGACACTAATGATTCAGATTTGATACACAGGTACAATAGAGAATAATGTTGATAAGGTTCAGCTAAGGGAATCTGTACATCCTATTGATGCGAATAGATAATACATACATAAATCGAGTCCCGGTGAAACCGTTTCTTCAGATTCAGCAACACTGAACTTTCACACACTTCTCTGCGAATATACATACAAAGCAAATATAACGATCAATGTAACTTTATAGATTTGAATAATGAATACAAGTATTCACTTATAATATAACAAGATTTCCCATTCAGAAAAGGTTCTACACATGTTCAGCTACCAACCTTTGACATTGAGAGCTGACAGAAGCTTTGTGTGTGATGAAAAAACAATAAGAAATAACTTCTCAAACTGCTGATTATGCAACATTGTAGGGCAGCTGAGCATGCCTCCATATAAATGAGCCTAAAATACTAGTTAGGTATATTTAACTATGGCCCCAAGTGCTCCAGAAGGTCTCTCAGGGTACAAGGTAGGTAGGCATGAAGACACAGAGGCAGCGAGGTGGTGTGAAACTTCCCCTAGATGTCCAAACATCTGAGTCACTGACTGTCTTCAAATGACTGTCTGAATGTCTTCCTGAAATACCTAAATCAGAGCTTATTTGTGTCCTGTGTGTGCTGTATTTTCTCCCAATAGAGATATGGACTCATGGTATCCTTAGTTTATGACCTAGTGAACCAGTGTTGATGTATTCTGATAAAGGCTTCAAAGCCAAATGCTGTAAGTCTGCAACCAGGGTGTCTAATATTAACTATTTACACTATTACTATTGCCACTGCCATATCCAAAACTTTTCTAGTTAGTCCTAAGTTGTTGTGGTTCCTCATCACATTGTGACATGTTATTCAGACGATTCTAAATGTGCATAGTGCATCATTTGTCCCTTTGTTACTTGGAAGGTCTCAGCAGACACATATACAAACACAAAAAGATCCATGTGATTATCATCACTGCTGTAGATTACAAAGGGTGAAACAGACCACCTGTGATACCTTAATGTCACTCTGATCGATAGGGTAGACCTTTCTATGAAAGATACTCACTCTAGTTGTGACAGGTCCTCCACTTCATCCACTTCCACAGCTTGGCTGCTTCCCGGCTTGAATACCTAAGGTTAGAGATTCCTGTAAGCTGCACACTCCTCGTTACCCCATAATAGCATAAACAGCAAACTCAAGGGATGTAAGCAAATATAAATACATATATCAGATACAGATAACATGCGCTGGGTGGATACAAATATAGATATATATAGAATATAGAGAAACTTCAAGAAATAAAACATAAACTGTTGAAAAATAATTGCACATAACATCACAGACAAATGTATTAGATTTATATTATTGGGAAAATCCAAATATAATTTATCATTAAGATTTAGATTTCACTGTCAAACAAAACAAAATACACTTTTATACCTGAGTGCTGTTGAGCCTGCTCTCCAACATATTCTGAGCTGGGTCGTCTGATTCCCATGGCCCTCTGCCATCATGTATAGGTATTGTTTGTGCTTGCTGGTCATCCTGATAGACTGTCCACTTAGTGAGCTTCTCTCTGGTTTGATGTGGTGGCAGGTTTTCACTGCGCAGCCAGTCCTGAGGATCACTACACATTTGGTGATGCTGAGCCCAGTGGAGTTCTATCGCAGATGGGAGAAGACCATCGCCCATCAGCTCAGCCACTTCTCTATCTTCCTCCTCTTCATAAAATGCTGTCCCCAAACTATCTACCCATGGTTCAGCCTTAGCAGATGGAACTGCCTGGCCCTGATTCTTCTCCCTCTGCTCACCTTCCAAGCTTTGCACTACTCTTCTGCCTCCTGCCAGAAGAGGTCTTGACAAGGCTAGTTTAGTAAGATTCATCTGTGAGCCAACGAGTTTTCCTTTTGCTGATTGCAAGATGCTATCTTTATTGTCTAGTGCTGTTGTTGTACTATCAATTTTTGCATCTTTTCTATTTTCAGACAGTTGTTCTTCAGGCTTTCTCTCAGGCTGACTTGTAGCATTGCGCCTTTTAGCAGATCTGAGTAGGTTAAGGTCTGGCTTCACTGGAAGCACGAGGCGAGCACCAGGTTTTGGAGGTTTACGCTCTGGAGCAAGGCCATTGCTTGTGCTAGCGCTTGTGCTAGCAGTAGGAGCAGTGTCTTCACTTTTGCCAATTTTGTTCATTCTGGGAAACACAATTGCAAATTTGGCATCTCCTAAGTTGGCCTTTTCTTCTGGATCTTGCACCGATGAGCAAGGTTCATCACATAATTCTCCTTGATCTTCAGAAAATTTTTCCTCTGTGTCTGTTGTCAATTCAGTCTTTAAGTTTTCTTGGACTGGCGCCCTTTTAGCATTCTTTATGGAACTGCCAGCCATTTTCAACGCCATCTTCTGGCGGAGGAGGGTCTTTTTGGACTTTGTGGGACTATTCTTTTTCTTCAGAACCAAGGTAGGCAGCCACCTTGAAAATCCAATTGCTTCCGTGACGGAAGTGAATTTTCGCCGAACACTGCCCCTTCGGATCTTCTTTTGTATCCAGCCAGAGACACGATGTAAGGTAGTCACTCCTTTCTTCGGTGCTATCAAATGATCTGTTGACTTTGAGGACACTGCATCTCCATTCTCACTTGTTTCCATTTCTGTTTTTTCATTGATTTTTTTCTTCTTTGCTTGGTATCTTAGAGAGGCAATTCTTGCCATTCCTATACCCAATCTTATATTTTCTGTCTTTGGTTTGTGTGTTGTTTCTACTTTTATTTCTTCCTCTGATTGGTCTAACTTGCTTGAATTTTTATTTTTATCATCTTTGCCCTTCCCTTTCATTGTAAACAGCATCAGGGGCTGTTTGTTAACTAAACCTTTTGAAACTTTTGGTTGACTCACTGTTTCCTCATCTTTCTGAATTTCTTCTGTCTTGTTGACCTTTGATTTACTTGCCAGTTGTAGGATCTGGGACTTCCCTTTCAATACATCAGTCTTACGAAGGGCCATTCTGTTTATCTCAGTTTTTTCTGAAGCTGGGGTCTTTTCACTCTCTTTCTCCACTTTAATAGGGTCTTTTTTATGTAGTAACTTAGATTTTAGAATGACCTTCTGGCCTTGGAGGTGTGAAGCCAGTTTGAGAGCTTGTGGCTTCTTGGATGGAAGAGCAGGTTCTTCCTGCTTGTCATCAGCTTTATCACTGAGCTGCTCTTCAGATTCTTCTTCCTCCTCAGAGCTGGTGGATTCCTCTTCAGACTCCACTGTCATTTCGTCTTTCAATGCTTCATTTGCTTCCTCCTCTCCTTCCTCCATTTCGAACTTTGATTCATCGATGTCTTCCCCTAGTTTGATGTCTGTGTCTGATGGATCTTCCTCACTGCTCATTTTATTTTCTTCTGTCTCAGCAGTTTCCTCCACACATTCTGACTCTTCCTCTTCTTCACTTATTTTCTCAGAATGTTCAGATTTCTCTTTTTCACTCTCAGATTCATCTTCTTCGGAGTCCAGTATCCTGCAACCTCGCCTTTTTGTACGGATTTCATGTGTTTTGCTGGCTGTTTTGACTGCTGAGGGCTTTGGCAAAGGACTGGATTCTTTACCTTTGCCTAATTTGCCTGTGGCTCCATTACTTATAGCCTTAGCAGTTAAGGATTTGCCATTTTTTTGCCTCCCCTTTCTCCTCATTTTTGGTGATTCAGGTTCTTCATCTTGTGACCTCCCAGCTTGGTCTGTCTTTCTGTTTTTTTCCTCATCATTTTTGGGCTTCCGTTTACTGAAAATATTCCTTTTCTTGCTTTGTACTTCACTACTTTTGCCTTTGCCATGGCTTTTTGCTGTGCCATTCTCTTTATTATTAGGAGAAATATCTGCGCTTTTCTTTCTCCCTTTTCTTGTTTCAATTCGTTCTTCCTTTTCCTTCTTGCTTTCCTCAACTTTCTGTTTCCTCCCTTTTGCCTTGTTTGCTGATTTGGCAGGAGACATGATGCAGAATTACATTTGCGTGGTTGATGTCTTCTCAGTTTTCCAGATGTTAGGATGTTTCACTTATAACCTACAGATTAATGGCACATGTTATTATAATCACTGACAAATAAATTAAAATCATACAGGCTTCAAGTTGTGTACAATTGTCTTAACAATAATATACTTTAGTATAATAATAATTATAATTTCCTTTTTTGGGTTGCAGTAGTACAGTAAATTGAAACAGTAAAGAGACCCATACTAGCAGGGGACAAGATCATATATCATGTCTGTCAGCTAAAGTGAACAGTGCACCTGAATTAATGGATATCATTAGGACTGGGTTACATTTATTTATCATGCATGATCTTGCATGTGATATGATTTGGGTGAAATGCTAGCTCCATTTATGAGAAAATTATGCTTAATCTTTTATATGACCTAACTTTGGGCTTCATTCTGATCAGAGTTCATGAAGAATTCTGAATTACTGAGATTACATCCTTAATGCTTATCCTTATATAACACAATATACCAAAATACAAAGTCCTTCTGTTATACATGTACTGTATATCATTTAAAATTAATCTATAATGTCCATTATCCATTATGACTTATTCATAATCATTAATCAGATCCAGTTTACTACATAAAATAAAACATAATTCAGACCACTACAGTACATCAATGCAGTACGATATTACTTACTTGTCTCGTTTGATGCACAGGAGGCTTGTTGAGGGATTGTAAGCATCTTTATCTTTCTTGTGTGCTGGTATCACAGATAATAACCACCATAAATGTGCTTTGAAACACCAACAACCCCGTAGTGCCTCCAAAACAGTCTAGAGTCTAAACACTAGGGTCTTGTGAATAATTCATGTTTGCATGGTAACCCACACACTTATACACCCCATTCATATTGACAGCTGGTGAACAGACTCTGGAAAGGTGAGAGGCAGTGCTGAGGGAGTGAAAAAGGTGGTGACATATGAGAGACAGAGACAGAAAGGAAGACATGCCAGAAAATTCCAATAGTGCACTTGAGTAGGTCTAAAGAAACTTCTGATAAATTTAACTTCTCTATAATTACGTAGAAAATGAGTAATAAAACCATCATTAAGCATAATCTTCTAAATTGTGAAAGTGATATTTCCATTAATTTAGTAATCAATTGGCTTGATGAGACTTAAGTGATTTGCAGTGAGGTTGCTGTGAATAGATACGTAACAGATGATTGCAGTGATTGCAATTGATGATCTCAGAGATTACAATTGATAGAAACTATGCTTAAGTCTTATTCGTTATGTGGTGCATAACTTCACATGGATAATATAAAAATTTCTCCAGAAAATTTCTCCAGAAATCTACAATGACCCTGATGCATTTTCTAAAGGTCTTTCCAAAAGATTTTGTAGTACTCTACAGTAGTTTCACTATGCAGTATCAAAAATAATACAAACTGTGGAGTATTTCAGAAGAAGCATCCACTACGGCTCAAGAGTCAGCAGAGCAAAATCACACAAATTCCTTTGTACCATCATCCAGCAGGACCAACACATCACCAAGAAGACCCTGCAATGCCAGCATTTTCTGAGACAGCTAATGAAATTTAAGGTGTCACAGAGCTACAATAGAATCAAGAATCACATCCCTCATTTCTGTCTTTCTCATCTCTGCAGCTTCACACTCCAAATACAAGCTAAAGCCCATCATGTGTAGTGCAGAAAAAAAACAATCTCAGTTCCCCACCTCACTGACTGGCACTCAACCAGGAGAAAAATCATGACAGATTTCCATGCCATGTCCCAGCCACTTTATTTTTTAGTGTTTCCACAACAGAAACTTGGAATGTAGAGCCCTGAAATCCTGTACCAGTCAACCGGTGCACAATTTCTTCCCCCAGGCTACAATTCTTTTTATTAAAAACCTCTCTCCCCATGCAGCACAAGCCAGTTTAGTACACATATACAATTCAACTGTAACTGCATGAACACTTGCAGTACCTGTAGAGCAATTACTCAAATTATTATAATATTATATTTCTGTCATACATTCTGCTGTATTAGCAGTATCCACATATCACATTAAACCGTACTGTCTTCCTCTATAGATATACTGAATTATATTGTAGAAGGTAGTATTGTACTGTGTCACATTGCATTGTCCCTTATTGTATAGATTAGGATTGTATAGAATGTTGTTTTGTAGTGCATTGTATTCTATTCTATAGTATTGTATTGCATTGCATTATGCTGAACTGTATTGTTTTCTATTGTGTTGTATTCTATTACATTGTATTGCGTTGGGGCACGGTGGCTTAGTGGTTAGCACGTTCGCCTCACACCTCCAGGGTCGGGGTTTGATTCCCGCCTCCACCTTGTGTGTGTGGAGTTTGCATGTTCTCCCCGTGCCTCGGGGGTTTCCTCCGGGTACTCCGGTTTCCTCCCCCGGTCCAAAGACATGCATGGTAGGTTGATTGGCATCTCTGGAAAATTGTCCGTAGTGTGTGATTGCGTGAGTGAATGAGAGTGTGTGTGTGCCCTGCGATGGGTTGGCACTCCGTCCAGGGTGTATCCTGCCTTGATGCCCGATGACGCTCCCCGTGACCCGAGGTAGTTCGGATAAGCGGTAGAAAATGAGTGAGATGAGAGAGTGAGTGTATTGCGTTGTATTGAACTGTGTTGTACTTGTATTGTATTGTATTATATTATTATAATAGTATACAATAGTATACTATTGTATTGTATTATACCGTATTGTTTTGTATTGTATTACACTACAATACTCTTTGTATTGTAGTGTATTCTAGTGTTTCGCATTGTATTACACAGTATTGTATTGAATTCTATCATATTATACTTATTGACTTGTATTACACTGTATTGTTTTTTATTGTATTGTAGTGCATTGTATTGCATTTTATATTGTATTACACCGAATTGTTTGTACTCTTTGCAATACTCTGTGAATAAAACATTCTGATTTAAATAGTATAACATAAAGGAAAAATTAAAACAGTTGGAAATAGCAATATTGCTATGTTGAATTCATTTTTAATAAAGAAAAATGACTGCCTTTTTTCTGTTTGTATACTTTTAGACTGAATCTTTGATATCATAAACAGGAAACAACCTTTGATCTGGTCTGTCTCAGTAATTCAGTAAACATTGGCTAGTTGTTACTGTTTCATAAAATATTTCTAATTTCTAATGAATTTTCACAGAACGTTCATGCAAAATGAAACTTAGCCTTCCTTGCTGCATTCTGGTGCATTCGTTTTCTTCACATCATTAGTTGTTCTGTGTCCATGTAATGTGTTACGTCTAGTCATGCGAAGGAGTCATGTGAAGAGATGTCAGCAAAGTGATTGACCTATTACAGAACAAAGCAGCACTAAATAATAGATGACCAAACTCTTGTTCTTGGCTATTCATGTATATCAACTGACCCAACATATGTGGATTACTTAAAGAAACATAAAGACTTTTCTTTACATAGAATTCTCTATAATTTTATAGTCACATAGTAGAATTAATTTTACCATTAAAGATAAGAAAAGCACCATCCTCACAGTCTCCTAGGATGCTTAACATTTCTTGTCAAATACTGTAAGAATGCATAGTATATAAAATATTAATATCTTTACACCTAATGGATTTATCAGGCTTTTTTCATGTTGCACATTCTCTTTTATATATTAAAATGTATGACTGCTTGCTCTCAGATAGTAATGTGACTAAATGAGTGCTTTCTTGGAGTTATATTCACATTTAGAGTATAAACATGTTAAGCCTATAGATAAAATGCATAGTATTAAAACTAATATTTACTAGATTGACCAGGTAAAATAAAATCCTGTCATGCACTGTTAGAAATTTGTGGGCAATTACTGTAAGTGAAATTTAGTCCACTACTCTTGTAACCTTTGACAGAATGTCAATTAATCCATTTTATGGCTGGGTTTTAGCTACTTGTGATAATTTTGGGATGTGGTAGCCTACTGGTTAATGTGTTGGACTACTGATCGGAATCCCTGGTCCACCAAGTTGTCACTGCTGGGCCTCTGAACAAGGCCCTTAACCCTCAATTGCTCAGTTGTATAAATTGAAATAAAATTGTAAGTCACTCTGGATAAGTGTGTCTGCTAAATGACAGAAATTTATATAGCATTGTCAGTAACATTGTTGTCTGGAAATTACAACAAAAGTATGTAACTATATTTTTCTAATCATGCCCCGGATAAGCGGTAGAAGATGGATGGATGGATGGATGGATGGATGTTTATAATTTCTTGGTTCGAAGCGGTAACCTGACAAGGAAAAACATTTTGTTCATGCCTTTGCCAGATTATTTCTTTTTTTAATGTAACCGTTCTATCAAAAGTAACATGTACAGTACAACTCTGAGACTTTTATTTTGACAACGGATGTAATATTCCTGTCCAGTGATAAATATACCTGTGTGAATATCAGTTAGAACCTAACGACCTAAAGTCAACTTTACTCTCATAGTCACTTACTTAACTAGTGACCAGCTAGTTAGCAGTTAGCTTGAACCTGTAGCTGTATAGCAGTGAGCAATTAGCTGGCTGCTAGTTAGCAGTTAGCTTGAACCTGTAGCTGTATAGCAGTGAGCAATTAGCTGGCTGCTAGTTAGCAGTTAGCTTAGTTTTCACGTTTGCTTCACATAATGATGTTACTCGGTTAGCTGTAGTTTAATAAAAACATCATATGTCTTTTATGTGACAGGACCAGGAGAGCAGTGATGATATTCACAGAGTGTTATCAGGACACTTGCTCGGCTGTGGCGCTTGCAGCGAGGAGAGGAGACTGCAGGCTGTTACAGAGACTTCTGAAGAACGGCCAGTCGGTGGATGTGAAAGATAACCGCGGCTGGTGCGCTTTACATGAAGCTGCTGCTGGAGGACATGCGCAGTGTGTGCGCCTGCTGCTCAGTGCTTCAGGTCAGTTACACACAAAACCTGTCAGGCTTATTCTTATGATAATGTTACCCAAACACCAAGACTGTTTCTTAATCTCTTTATTTTATTCAGTGTCTGTGGTGGTATGGTGTATTGTGAGCCATCTTAGCATTTGACAGAAAGGTTTCAAGCACAAAAAGAACTTTTGAATTAAAATAATTATCCAAACACTTATCCACATCTTTATCCTGTGACAGATTTACTTTTTTTTTTACATCATGGCACAGCCCTGTTTAATTCCCCTCTCGGATTTGATCAGAAGTTGTTGATTATTTATCTCCAGCTGCAAGACGAATCGTTTTCACAGGTTGTAGTTTCCATAGTGTCTCTTTCATGCATGGCGTTTATTTCAAATACACTACATGGCTAAAAGTGCACTGGAGTGTGTACTATTACACCCCAGTAGGACCCAGGTACATCCATCTACTGTCCAGTGTAGCCTGAACTGGTCTTCATGGACAAATTGTGGCCAAAAACCCATACTTCCGACATGAAAACAAGGCTTTGAGACTCAACTATACTAAAATATTTGGTGTAACAGGAGGCACATTGTTCACCAAAGGGCTGGAGAGCAATACAGTAATGAGTAACTGCAGGCAACAGTGAAGAAGCATGATAAAGGATAATTGCAAGTTTGGGGCCGCAATTAATTAAGTCAGAATGAATTGTGTCCTCAATAAAAATAACATATACAGGCAGATACTTATCCGCCATGCAGTACTATCAGGAAAGTATCTGGTTGGCCCCAAATTTATTCTGCAGCAGGACAATGATCCCAAACATACAGCCAATGTCATTAAGAACTACCCTCAGCATAGAGAAGAATAAGGAGTGCTGGAAGTGATAGTTTGGCCCCAGTGAGCCCTGATCTTAACATCATTGAGTCTGTCTGAGATTACATGAAGTGACAGAAGGATTTGAGGCAGCCTGCATCCACAGAAGATCTGTGGTTAGTTCTCCAAGATGTTTGGAACATCACACCTTCCAAGTTCCATCAAAAACCGTGTGCAAGTGTACTTAGAAGAATTGATGCTCTTTGTCACATCATATATTGATTTGATTTTAATCTCTCTTCTGTTCATTTACTTCCATTTTTGCAAATGTATAAAAATGCTGTTTATTTGTATCAAGCACAGTACTCTCTCTCTTTCTGTTTCTCTCTTTTTGTCTCTAATTGTCTGTCTGTCTGTCTGTCAGGAACTTTGCTTGGACATTCTCTGCCGCAGCACTCACATGTTTGTAATAGACTTATCAACTTGCCTAATTATTTCCTCTGCGTTGCGTTTCGTTCCGTTTCGTTTTCGAGTCCTCATCTGATCAGTGTTTGTGTTTATTTATATATATATATATATATATATATATATATATATATATATATATATATATATATAAAATTATTATTATTATTAGAATATAGAATATTTTGCAGACCCCCTTGTCCAGAAGCCAAGCAGTGGCAGCTTGGTGGTCCTGGGATTTTAATCTCACAACCTACCGATCAGTAGTTCAACATCTTAACCACTGAGCTGAAAAAATCCTATATAAAAGATGTTCTCTACCTCTGCAGTTATTGCCAGCAAGGTTACTTTACATTGTTTTATTCTGTTAATGACGCATCACCAGGATCTTACTTTGTTTCCCCCTTAAAATTGCCACCTATTTTGTACATTGTTTCATACCTTTACAATAAAAAGAATTAAATGTTGCCCTGCAAGGTTTCTCCTAGAAGATTATTAATGATCATTACCACAGCAGGTGATTTAACAGCTGCAGAAAAAAAATCAATGGGGACATGCTTTATTAAATCTTAAATTACGGCCCCGAGAATGAATTGTGCTTAGAAAAGTTTATCATATGATTGATATTTGTATAATGCATGCATGCAGGTGTGATCACATTATTGCCTTGTGAATTTATTCAGCACTATTATTGTTGCATACGCGTGTACTGTATAAAGTCAGCGTTTTTAGTCAGCCTGTGAAATTTCTCTGTTTTCTTTGTAGCGGATGAGTGAAGACACATAGCAATGCCATTTTCCAAGCCTCCATTCTGTGTTTTAAAAATATATATATATATTGAGATTCCTATTAAATGAATAATTTACAGCGTGGTCTGAAAGTTTCAGTAATAAAATCAAATTGATGGATAATATTGTTCAAAATATATAATAATCATAATTTATTTAATGCACATGTTGAACCTGTTCAAATGGACAATTGTTTATAAAAAGTCTCCACTCAGTATTTCAAACTGTTCATGTTTCAAAATGAAGGCATAAAATCGGTGAAATATTTTTTCCAATTTGATCTGAATTAAATTCTAATCATCACCTTGTTAAACAAAGCAATTGTACAGTTTTCACAGCAGTCTGTGAAGGTTTGGGGTGATAAAGGAAATGGTGAGAATATTAGGCAGATAAAATGAAGTGAATCATCAACATCGCTACATCCATAAGGTTAATAAACCGCTACGTATCTGTAATGTGTGCATGATTCTGTGCATTTTAGTTCCATATTCTTCCTCAGAACTAATCTTTTATATCCTTTCTCCTTCTCTATAACCTTTGTGGATAGCTTCAGATAACTGTGAAGATTATGTGAACTCACTGACTCACAACTCTGAAACATCTCTGTATTTCGCGGCGATGAACGGCCATCTCCGTGCAGCACGGCACCTCATAAGGGCTGGGGCAGATCTCAATAAGATGTCCAATGATCTCTCCAGCCCACTCTTTGCAGGTAAGTCTAAACAAGTTCACACGTGCATATGCTTGATTCATTTTTACCTCATAAATTGTCCTGCTGTATTTCTTCTTTGTTGTATTGAAAGCTGTCGATAGCGGCCATAAAAAAGTCGTGGAGCTTTTGGTTAGAGAAGGAGCAGAGGTTAACGGGAGATACTTCATCTCAAGCTGGTCCTGTCTTCATCAGGCTGTTTATAAGGTACTGTTAATGCCAGAGATATACTTTAACTGTGTAGCATTTAATACATCTGGAGAATTGGTTACAGGACCAGGGTTGGGATCTTGTGCTCCTGAAACCTATCTACTAGTTTGGAAACAAGGAATGAACTTCCCTGACCTGAGATCTTAACAGATTTCATGATAACTATAACAGCAAACGTAGTTACTGGAAAACTGTGTAGTAAAGCTGGCTTCTGTTTAGCTTTCCACTTTTGTCATTGCTATTGTCTTTTTTAATCTTCTCATTGTTTAAGGAATAAAACATGACAGGGTGTGTTTTTTTTTTTCAGCTTGTTTTTAAAATGATCAGCTTGGGTTGAAGCGTTTAACAAACCAAAGGTTTCCCCCAGTAACAGAGCATTTCCAAAGGTTTCAGTTCACAACAGTGATTTGCCAGCTATTATTTTGAATATAATTGACAATATATTAATGTATCACATTTTATTAATTAAGTAATAATTTAAAATGTATGGTTTTTTTTTTATTTCTTTTAAGTATAATTTCAATGAAATAATTATTTTAAGAGCAAAATGTGATCATTTTTAGAATGGATGCACAGTTTCATAGTTACATTTAATGTTGCACATCCTCAACATGCAGAAGTTCCTGTTATCAATTACGTAAAAAACACTAGATTAAAATTTATTCCCTGACTTTTTTCCCTCTAAGTGTCTAAGCCAAAAAGAGCAGCTTGTGATGTTACAGAGAAAGCACACCACCCTCCAGAGCTTTATGTATTAGAGTTACATCTAAAATCTGTTACTCTAACAAAGTGTCAACGCCGGAGGTTCTTAAAATATCTTAAATAAACGGCAGAAAATCTCATCGTCAACAGTTCCACATGCTTCTTTATCTGTTTATTTTGAGAGTCGGCCATACGGGTCCCTGGTTAAAAGAGTTATTAGAAACCTTTCTCGCAGAATGATCATCTCAGCTGTTATAGAATATCAGCAGCTTGTGACCGCTGTGCTGTGGTGTATACACTGTACAGTATGTGTCTAATAGTCTGATGGCTTTCATTAAAATCTAGTTTTTGTGGTGCATCTGAGGTTTTGTGAGCAAGAGGCTGGGAATCTTTAAAAGCCAACCGGGACAAGACATTATGTTGAGCATTCAACCAATCAAGCTTAGTGTTGTTTTGGGTGTGGCTTTAGACCGTAATTTGAAAACAATGCTTAGTGCCACCTCTAGGCTATTAAGTTATTATATTCTTTAGTGAAGCCTCAGTCCTAGATGTCACATGCCATGTCAAAGTCATGCTTTTTTTCTCTTCCAGGGCCACGCAGAGATTGTAAGATTTCTGGTAAACGTGTGTTCTCTCGAGGTTGTGGATGACTATGGGATCACGCCGTTGTTCGTTGCTGCACAGTACGGACATCAGCACTGTCTGGAAATCCTTGCCAATGCTGGTGAGGTTGTTTTTCAGCGATTCCCTCAGCTGCATATGATTATTTTACTATTTACTGGGTTGTGTTTTTTGTTACTCTTTATATACTTCATTACCATAATCACACTGCATGACACTAGGGTTTATTCTTATATTGAGTTGCTGTATCGATCAGCAGCGAAAGGCAGAGCAAGTGGGAATAAACAGAGAGGGCTGCAAAATTATAATTGCAGATGTAGCAGCATGCAAGCGTGACTGAGTCTTATCTGTAAATACTCCAGGTGCGAACGTGAATTGCCAGGCAAGAGACATGGCCACCCCACTGCTCATTGCATCACAGGAAGGCCATTTGTCATGCGTGGAGCTGCTGCTGACCCACAACGCGGACCCAAACCTTTACTGTAATGAAGAGCAGTGGCAGCTTCCCATCCATGCTGCAGCCCAGTTCAGTCGTATCAGGTAAATACAAATTTGTTTAATTTATTGAAATTATGTTTAATTCTTACATGCACAATGTATCTCAAATACATCAGAACATGGAAGACAAAGTTGTCATAAACATGAAACAAATGGTGTGTCTGCACTATGGGGAAAAAATCACTGCTAAAACAGGCACATACATTGTGTATCGATAGATGAAATGAAATGTGTGAAAATGATCAACGAATGCTATCCTGTGGGAACCATTCTGCATCCGTACACAAGCTCTAAAGTCTAAATGAAGATCGATTAATTATAACCAGACAGATCATATTCACATGATATTCAGAAAATGGGATTCTGTGTACTGTAGTTCATGCCTGGTTTACTGAATTTTAAATAGATCTACTAACCCCCAGTAGTTCATCTGCAACCAGGGGGTTCTAGTAGCAAACACATCACTTAATTCAATTCAAGAAAAACTTGAATTGAATTGAACTTCATTATTAAAATGAATAATTATGATTGGATGACGTTATATAAAAATATAATAATATAAAAAACATACTGCATGCAAAATCCTGTGATTTGTGATGAAGCAACTGATTCCTGTACAGGACAACATGAAATGAGCAGCTCAGGAAGTAAGTTGTCATTTGTTATGAGTTGATATATATATTATATGCAATAAATGAATCACATTTTCAACTGGCTTTACAAAAAATGTCCTACTAACCCATACTCTTATTACTTGTGACCTTCTGCAGTATTCTAGAGAAACTGATCCCAGTAACGAACCGGGAGTGTGACCGGGGCTGGGGGCTGGTCAGTCCGGTTTATTTGGCAGTGGTTAGTGGTCAAGCGGAAAGCCTCCTGCCTCTGCTCAGAGAGGGTTATAGTCCAGATGCTCAGAGCTGCAAGGAGTTTGGATATAGCTGCCCGCTGGACATGGTTCTTGGGAGTAACTTTTGGAGGTACGCATTAAAACACTTTTACTAATCTTTACACAGTGTCGTACAGGCCCTATATTACATCTCCCTATCTTCTCAGTGCAGGCAGTGATTTACACCAGAGTCGAGAGATCACAAAGATGCTGCTGGTTGCTGGAGCTCGCGTTAGTCTGGATACATACATAATGACACTGCATGGTGACGTACCCGAACATCTGTCGCTCATCCTGGAATATTCTGGGCTGCCTAAGGGCAAACAGCTGGAGGCGCTAGTTCAGGCAACCCTCAGTAAAGTGGCCCATGCTTCATTTTGGCTTCCACTGTTGCTTAAAGCAGGACTAGACCCTCTACTTCTCCTTGAGCAGAAAATGTAAGAAACAAAGAGATAGTACTGTTTTTTTCCATGTTCTATTTAATCATCAGTGATCCTGATAACACTATTCATATAAGGTGAAGATATTTGTGATGGGGAAATGAGTGACTTGCAAATTTGCCCTCCACCTCCACAATCTATGTTATTTCCCATGTGATGTTTTAATCATATGCAGGCTAGAAGAGGCTGAATCCACAGTACTTAATTTCTTGCTGGATTTTATTAATTGGAAGACTCTGCCCTCAACCTTGCTTCACATCCTTTCTCAGCGCAGAGCACAGAACACTTGGACGCCCCATAAGCGTTTTGGTAAAGATCATTTAAAGGCACATCCATCCAAAGTACACTGTCCGAGTTACTATTTCTGCTTCTCATTTATCCAGTGAAATTTCTCCATATATTACCATTTTGTACACTGAATGTTGTAACTCTTTCCTTTCATTGTGTTCCAGAGAGTGTTCCTGATCTGACTCATTTGTGTCGACTCGCTGTAAGAGCTACAGTGGGCAGTCATGCTTTGTCTAAATCCTCCTTTGTTCGGCAGCTGCCTGTTCCCACACTCTTACAAGACTACCTCCAGTTCAGTGACATCTCCAGTGCTTACAGCTTCACAGCCTCGAGCTGACCGAGAATCGGTTAATTAAGCGAACTCTCACGTTTCCCTCGCAGTGTATTTTGTATATATGTTAATAAAACCGTTCAACTACCGAAATTGGACTTGATTCATGTGTTGCTTTCCATTTAAGTCTTCATTTTCCTCTTCCACAGCAGGGTTTCAGACAAAGCTAGAGTTGAAATTCACCTCTGCTCCATGTCTTTGGTCTTCCTCGTTATCTCCTTTCTCCTTCTCAGCTTCTCCCCTCGCTATCTGCCTCCAAGGTCACACAGGCACAAGACACGCACTCTCTTCCAATGCTAATTATGGACTCCGGCACATCTGTTCGGGTTGGAGGCATATCTTTTCTTTGTCATCATTTTTTTTTATTATACACTATCTTCTTACATTTTATGGAAGAGCGCTGCATGCTGATAAAAGCTAGCAGTGTATTTCTTTTTACACTACAGTGTAGATGTGTGGAACATCTTTAATATTTCTTTGTTCATGTAGTGGTGCACAGGATCTAAAGTATTTATACTTCATCTTGTAGCATTTGCCATTAGCACTGACACACATCTTAACACGTTTCCTTGTACTGGGAAATGACCTAAAATGACCCTTTTATTGAGACTCGGTTGTAACGGATGTCTAAGGGAAAGTCAATTCCATCAGCAAACAATTTATTATCTGACTAGTTACTTCTTTCATCTTGAAATGCTTTATCCTGGAGAGGTTTGTGATGGATCCTGGGCATAATGCAGAAATACAGCATGTTACTGGATCACAGGACACCCTGCACACACACATACACACTCTCACACACTCCTACAATGCAAATTCAATATCACAACTCTAAAAATAGCTCTTGTGATGAAACAAATATGTGAGAATGTCTTTCCAAAGCTGTTCTTTTGTAGTTTAATCCAACTCTTCATCCATGGAACTGTATAGTAAATCATAAAGCTGGGCTTTCTTAAAGGTTTTGTGGTACCCATGAGCCTTAAGATGGAGAGGTAGCAGCCTTGTTGCAACACAATTCTCAACACAATTCTCTTCCCTGAAAAATTTGTCCCATTTCTTAAAGGACAGATTTTACAGATTAAACACTGACTGAAATATTCATGAATGCTACAAAATATGATTTGCATTAAAACATGATATAACTATTCTTAGACTCCCTTTTTCATTTTATATAGGACTATTTTTATTTGTATAGAAAAAATATTGTATACCCTGGGGGGCACGGTTGCTTAGTGGTTAGCACGTTCGCCTCACATCACCAGGGTTGGGGGTTCGATTCCCGCCTCCGCCTTGTTTGTGTGGAGTTTGCATGTTCTCCCCGTACCTCGGGGGTTTCCTCCGGGTACTCCGGCTTCCTCCCCTGGTCCAAAGACATGCATGGTAGGTTGATTGGCATCTCTGGAAAGTTGTCTGTAGTGTGTGATTGCGTGAGTGAATGAGAGTGTGTGTGTGCCCTGCGATGGGTTGGCACTCCGTCCAGGGTGTATCCTGCCTTGATGCCCGATGCCCCCTGAGATAGGCACAGGCTCCCCGTGACCCGAGGTAGTTCGGATAAAGAAAATGAATGAATATTGTCTACCCTCAAAACACATAAGACGCAGTTGTGCCAGATGGAGATTGGGTTAAAAAAATAACTGTGTGTTTTGTTTTTCATATAGATCAGGTGTGTCCAATCTTATCCACAGAAGGCTGATGTGGGTGCAGGTTTTCATTCCAATCAATCAGATGCCACACCTGATTTCACCTGTTTAATCAGTTGGTTTTGGCTTTCAGTAGACACAGGTGGGGATCCACACCAGCCCATTGTGGATAAGGCTGGACTGCCCTCATATAGAGGATGGGTACCATAGTGGTCCACCAGGTCATGTTGCTGCTTCACATCTCCCAGGTTCACTCCTGAGCTTGGATTACTGTCTCTGAATGTTTGCCCTAGATTGTCCTTGTAGATTTTAAGTTCTCCAGCACTTTAAATATCTTCAAGGTTAATGGGCATGTTTACATGGTGCACTCTAATAGACTGACAATGTTTCCCACCTTATTCCCAGTGGTCTTGGGACTGGTTTGCTGGTACTGTTACCTGATCAGCTGGTTACTGAATACTTTGAACTGGAACTGTATTTTTTTGCCTTGTTTTATTCTAAACTGTTACATTAATAAGTGAATGTAATGAATTTAAACCAGGTTTTGTTCAAAGCTCAATACTCAGTACTCAAACCTCTAATACTGTATGTAGAATGCTCTAGTATGTAGAATGCATATTGATCTTCGATTGTAAGACTATCAGCCAACAGAAGGGGGAACCATTGCTCCGTTAAGCTTCTTAGCACTCCAAAAAGTGAAGCCATTTCAGCTCTTACCTCCTGCTTTTCTGAATTCTGAGCAAAGTGAAGGCTGGGTCTCAGAAATTCAGAGCCTTGTTCTAGACAATCAGGCCGCCGCTCTGTGGGAGACGCCGTGACTGCCAGGTATCAGCAATCATGGGCATTAAGGTCCTGCTTGTACTGCTGGTAAGCTTTATTCCAACAGTTAAGACTTTGATTTGCAATCAGGCTTTTGAGCTACAATCGAAAAATTCCTCTCACACACAATGTCTGCATTTCCTGAAAGATTATATATTGAAGAAATACATTGTTCAAATTCATCAAATTTTCCTTAATAGGTCAAAAGAAAATGTTGCCCTTGAACATTCCTCAATTTTAGGCAATTTGTGTTTTTAGATGTGAAATCACAAGGAGCAGCTGGCTAGCAGTTATATATACAGCCTACCTTTTAAATGGAAAATACCTAAAAAATAAGGCTTGGTTTTTGGCATCAACAATATCCTACTGGCTTCTTTTTAAATTGTGTAGAGCCAAGAGCAGCAGTGCCACCACTAATGATACAAAAAGAGTTTGCAGCTGATTCTTTCTAACCCAGACTATAGATTTACGCATGTCAGGTGTTTACACTGTAAGACTTTTCCTCAATATTTACGTCATTTGGCAGACTTCCTTATCTACCGTAACACAGAATCTTCTATGAATGAATACATTGATATTGGTTCAGTAGGTCATGGACTACAAATACCATCGGTCTTAAAGATCTGTTGGTAGGTAACATAGCAAAAAGCTCATGAACGTAAGAACAAAAGTTCTCCTGCTTCCTTTAAAAATTTAAGGAAGTAAGCTCAAATTGTAGTCCTTTACTTCAGCTTACAAGTCGTCACTTTCTGATTCTGATACCGTCACAACAACTTCTACCAATTTTATGCGCATTGGGGCTAATTTCTTTCAAGTCACTTCACTCACATCCATAAGACATCATTAGCAGCGATTGAGAAGAAGCTGGAATTGTTGGAGTACAATAGGGGTTATAAGAAAAATGAATGAGGTGAAACTTTCTCTGTTGCCTTAATACAGTAGGAATTACGAATCAATACACTAATCGAACATTGTCTATACAAAATAAGTTTGTAGGTGCTTGTATGAGTGAAAGGGTAGTGCTGGGTAAAGGCAAATGCAGCTTTTCTGTTTATTATCTCTGATACTTAAAAAGAATCCTTTATTTGTCACAAAAAAACAGCACAGTGAAATTATTTCTTTGCATTTCCCAACTTTGGAGGTTTGGTCAGAGCATATGGTCAGCCATGATACACTGCACCTGGATCAGAGAGGTTTAAGGGCCTTGCTCAAGAGCCTAACAGCAGCAATGAATGGGCTTATTCTTCTTTCTTTAAGACAGGGTCTTCCAGGATGTGTATCAATAATATTTTTTTTTGTCTAGGAAGAAACCCGTATCAAGTCTCAACCATTATAATTTTTATAGTAGTTACTGATAAAAATATGTAGGTGATACAGTTAGATGTGTGTAGACATGTGTAGAATAAACCTACATTGCTGATATCTCTGATCTTCAACGTATCCATCTTTGATACACCGTCTAATAAAAGGACACACCATCACTCAGCTCAAAGCTTCTTCACCTTGTTTAACTCCTGGCTCTGGTTTTGTTTAATGATCAACATGGCTCACACTGTGGAGCACACTGTTTCCAGGAGAATGCAGCAGGATTTTGAAGTCTATGTGAAAGAAGATGCTTTTGAGGTATAGAGACTTGTGCTTGGAGGCAGTATGATCACACACTGTGCTATAAAGCCAGCACTGTTTCCTTCGGTGTAAAAAAAAAAAAATTGTGTTCATGTTTCCGTTTTCAGATTTAACACCAGTTCGCACTCACTCAGAGCTCTGTTGGGATTGTTTAGTGTCGGTTTCTTTAAGCAGTAATGGCTTTTGTTTGGTCACAGGTCTGATTTTGAAAATTGTCCTGAATATAACTGGATGGTGTATGGGTGGTGTTTTATTTTCCCTTCCAGTAAGAACCCAGGCTGTTTCTCAAAGCCATGCTGTGCCCTTATGGGCTCATTATCCTTTTATCACCATGTATCTGGATCACTAGGACACTGTTGCCTGGCGACATACTGATGGGAAAATATCCTCTAAATGTATATAAATGATTTTCTTTAGGAGGAAAACTTTTGTTTGACAGTGTTTCTCTGAACTGTTACTTCAGGACTGTTGTGTGGAGCAATACAGCAGCAGGGCCACCGTTCACATATGATGTTGCTGTAACAAGCTAAACTGTTTAGATTTCAAACTCCGCATGCTGCCCTCTGTGAACCACCATCAATTGCACAACATATTTCAAGCAAGCATCAACATCTAAGAGTGTCTTCCTATTTTAGGATATCTGTGGCCATTTGCTAGATTCAAATGCCACCGTGCCTACTGTTATCCCTTCCGGCTAGCTGGCTTCTTGCTAACAGCTAATGTTTCGTGAACAGTGAAAATAGATGCTTTCACACCAGGCAAAGCAGAACATGCTTCAAGCTAGGTTTTTTGTTTTTATAATAAGCTACTACCATCATTCACATGACTGACAGTTTACACTAGTATGAAACAAATGGAACCTTTTCAAAGTTAGACAGCTAGCATGCTAGAATTATGCTAAGTATTGTAACTTGGTATTTGAGCAGCCTTGGCAAATAAATACTGGCAGGTAGCAAATCACTGATAGTGCATTACCCCGTCTACCATAATAGAGTTTCTTGCTGTCCTGTACTGTCCTGTCCAGGCTAAAATAGAATTTTTGCAGTTTTGTGGTTGTATGCTGCAATGCTGTAGGATGTCCCATTCGAGGGTTCAAGAGGTTGCTTGTTGCACAGACCTTAACAGAAGCTAGTTCCTTACTAAAGCTCTTTGAGATACTGTAAGCATGAATCCGTTTAAACCAAATGAGAATACAGTGCAACACCACAACCAAATCTATTTATTTAACCCCAGTGAGACAAAAATGTATGGTCTATATATTTAACTAATTCAAACTTGTATTTAAGCGACATTAGGGTCCCACTTCCACCGCTGCCAATACAGTATTTCAGATCATCTTCAGCCTATATGATTTGATTCTAAGATCTTGTCTAACCTTTTTGTAGCTGATTTCACTAAACTCAGGTGTGATCTTGTTTAATTACTACTGCAGTAAAATGACAGGTTAATGGTAATTTGTGGTAATTTGTGTCCTAAATGCTCTGTTATTACCCCATGTACCACTGAGGACTTCCAATGTGGGAGGTTTGAAATGAAGGTGGACCACAGGTTTCTTTGGGACTAGTCTTTTTCTCTATATATTGATGTTACTTGCTTATCTGTAGACCATTATTTGCAATAGATAATAGTCTATACACCTCTGTATGTATAAAAGGGAGGTTTTTGTGATGTAAAAAAAAAAAAATCAAGTCCCCGGTTTTCCATCTTCAATGTGAAATTACTATGTAGAAAAATTATTATTATAGTTTTTTTTATTTTTTTATAGTATTATTATTAAAAATTATTATTATTATTATTATTATTATTATTATAGTTTTTTAGGGACCTCACACAGCTTAGTTGCAGTATACAGTACACACACTTAAACTTACAGTGCCTGGCAAAAGTATTCATACCCAATGAACTTTTCCACATTTTGACATGTTACAACCACAAAGAAAAATTTATTTTATTGGGATTTTATGAAATAGACCTAAAGAAAGTGGCACATAATTGTGAAGTGGAATGAAAATTATAAATGGTATCTACATTTTTTTATTTTTTCAAATAAATATCTGAAAAATGTGGTGTGCATTTGTATTCGGCCCCCTTTACTCTGATACCCCTAACTAAAATCCAGTGAAACCAACTGCCTTCAGAAGTCACCTAATTAGTAAATAGAGTGCACCTGTGTGTAACTTAATCTCAGTATAAATACAGCTGTTCTGTGAAGCCCTGAGAAGTGTGTTAGAGATCATTAGTGAACAAACAGCATCATGAAGACCAAAGAACACACCAGACAGGTCAGGGATAAAGTTGTGGAGAAGTTTAAAGCAGGGTTACATAGGTTATAAGTTAATATCCCAAGCCTTAACCATCTCAGGGAGCACTGTACAATCCATCATCCGGAAATGGAAAGAGAATGGCACAACTGCAAGCCTACCAAGACATGGCCGTCCACCTAAACTGGCAGGCCATGCAAGGAGAGCATTAATCAGAGAAGCAGCCAAGAGACCCATGGTAACTCTGGAGGAGCTGCAGAGATCCACAGCTCAGGTGGGAGAATCTGTCCACAGGACAACTATTAGTCGTGCACTCCACAAATCTGCTCTTTATGGAAGAGTGGCAAGAAGAAAGCCATTGTTGAAAGAAAGCCATAAGAAATCCCGTTTGCAGTTTACGACAAGCCATGTGGGGAACCCAGCAAGCATATGGAAGAACGTGCTCTGGTCAGATGAGACCAAAATTGAACTTTCTGGCCAAAATTGAAATAGTTATGTGTGGCAGAAACCTAACACTGCACATCACCCTGAACACACCATCCCCTGCGTGAAACATGGTGGTGGCAGCATCATGTTGTGGGGATGCTTTTCTTTAGCAGTGACAAGGAATCTGGTCAGAGTTGATGAGAAGATGAATGGAACCAAATACAGGGCAATCTTAGATGAAAACCTGTTAAAATCTGCAAAAGACTTGAGACTGGGGCGGAGGTTCACCTTCCTGCAAGACAATGACCATAAACATACAGCCAGAGCTACAATGGAGTGGTTTAGATCAAAGCATATTCATGTGTTAGAATGGCCCAGTCAAAGTCCAGACCTAAATCCAATTGAGAATCTGTGGCTAGACTTGAACATCGCTGTTCACAGACGCTCGCCATCCAATCTGACTGAGCTTGAGCTATTTTTCAAAGAAGAATGGGCAAAAATTTCACTCTCTAGATGTGCAAAGCTGGTAGAGACATACTCCAAAAGACTTGCAGCTGTAATTGTGGCGAAAGGTGGTTCTACAAAGTATTGACGCAGTGGGGCTGAATACAAATGCACGACACACTTTTCAGATATTTATTTGTAAAAAAAAATTTGGACACCATTTATCATTTTCCTTCCACTTTACAATTATGTTCCACTTTGTGTTGGTCTATCACATAAAATCCTAATAAAATACATATTTGGTTGTGGTTCTAACGTGTCAAAATGTGGAAAAGTTCAGTGTAGTCACTTTTGCAAGGCACTGTATACTTTATTGAAGCAGCTTTCATGTTATTACACCACTCAATGTTTCTGGGTCAGTGTCTTTTAGCATGGCACATCTACACTTGCCAATATTTCCACACATTCTCACATTAACATTCTAGATCCAATCAAATTGTAAGGGCATCTCCTGTGCACAGCCCACTTCAGTTCAGATTTTGATTTGGATTTAATTCTGAGCTCTGGCTAACTCATTCAAAACCATCAGCCATCATGTGGTTAAGCCGTTTTGGATGTATGCTTTGGGTCACTGTCGTGCTGAAAGGTAACATTCCATGCATGGATGTAGCACGTTGTTTCATGGCTCATGCTGACTGTCGGTATAATGTGTTTTTGCACATCACTGTGTGATTCCATGTCTCATGTCTTGAGTTTCCTCAGTCATTGTGTTTGCTCAGTGGTACCTTTCAAACAGGCCATTATGTGCTTATTTGAGTGTGCCTGAACTAACCAGGAGAAACAAACCATTTTAATGAAGCATAATGTTGTTGCAGTGCTTCAGTTGAAAAATGTTGTTTAAAAAAAAGAGTTTGGCAAAAACTGAATAAAATACTGATGTGTTCAATCAGGGCATATTAAAAAAAGGTCCAGTTTAGAAATTGTAAGCGTGATCATGCTGGCATCACACAGCGAGTGTCTCCAGTGATGTTCGACATTACAGGAAGAGGCTCTGTGCTGTTCTTTCCCTAGAGGAGGCTTCACCAAAATGAGATTTCAGTATTATAAGGTTCTATCTGCATGAAGAGCAGTTTTAAGAAATGCGCTTTGACACTTCTATATCTATATCTATATATAACAATTATATAGTAATCTGCATGTATTTCTCATCAGTGGCTACATTTCAAGGTTATGTTAAAATTTCCATGATTCTGAAACACTTACAAAATGGATTTTAATTATGAAATATTCCAAAACATTCTGGAAATACTGTTAGTACTAATTTTGTTGGTTCTCAGTAGGGATTTCCCTAATCTTTCAGAAGAAATTCTAAACTCAGAAAACCAAGGTAATCAAGACCAAGTTATAATTATGAATGCTTTTCAATATGTTTTATTTTTCTGAACTGTTAGATATTTCTGTTCTGAACTGAAAATATTTTTACTGTCAAATTATGAAGTTCTTTGTAAGCATGATATTTTACATTAAAATTCTATTTCAGTGTTTTAGTAAAGGAGTCATTAAAATACATTAGAAAATACAATGCATGCTTCTAAGCGAAAACACGCATACACACACACACTGGAAGGTTCACTGTATTACGCACACTACAGTAACAATAATGAAATATTGTTGCTAGCATGTGATGCTATTATCTGAGCTTTGTGCTGATTTCATAATGTATCAAAAGTTTACAAATCACAAGTTCAGAACGGGACTCTTTTGTACGTGGTATACATAAAATATCTATAGCTATATTTCTCCTCCATCTGGTTATACTGAGGCTTCACGTCTGCTCTCGTCTGTCAGTGTGTAAATAGTACATGGATATTGATTGACCCTGGCTTCCCATGTTACGTATTCAACCCGGATTGTAATGTGCTAGCAGATAGAACCTTAAAAAAACATGTAGGTCTGTGAGTTTGGAGACAGGACTTAATATATTTTTAATATTATGACAGCTGGCGTGGTGGTGCAGTAGGCAGTGTTACGCAGCGTTGTCACCTCACAGCTCCCCTTGTCTTTCCAATGGTATTTCTGGTTTGTTCCTGCCTCTGGAACAGCATAACAGTATGTGAATTTTCTAGACCACATGTGCAGCATTTGGTAAATATTTTTTTTCCAGAGAGACTTCCATTTATCTAATTTATACAGTACAGTTGAGGGATGGCAGTGCTAGGATTTGAACTACTAATAAGAAGTTCTTAACCAGAACATCAACTGCTAAGCTATCACTAGTGTGTGTGTGTGTGTGTGTGTGTGTGTGTGTGTGTGTGTGTGTGTGTGTGCATTTGACTGGAATCCTAGTTAGGGGATATTCTTTCCTTGTGCCCAGCATTCCCAGGATAGATTCCAGATCTAACCAGGATATGCCAATTACTGAAAATCAGTGAGTCAATAAAAACTATACCAAAAAAGAAAACAATTACTATAATACAATTATGTAACTTCTTCCTTTTTTTGTGTTTACTGAGGACATAAAATGAAATACATTTTCAGAAAATATGTAACTAAATATAATTCTAATAAAAGTCTAACAAAACATTAGAGCTCTCCTAATATTATACATTATTCATGCAATCGGTCTACATGACAAATATTTTGTTAATTCAGTACAGAGATAGCTACACTCCCATGTTCTTGATTATTTACAGGGGTACATTAGCACAAATAATTGGTTTGGGTTGATACTCGTCTCATATCTGGGTTCCAGGTGCAGACTAGTTGCTGAATATGTGAAGAAGTTGCTGATTGAGAGAAATCTGTAATACCCTGGTGAGGTAACTGTCCCTTTAAATAATGACTGCAGTCAATCACCTGGACATTGTGTTAATCACTGCAGCACAGAGCCAGGCAGGATGGAGGAGATGGAGGAGATTACGCCAGAAAGGTCGCCAGAGCAGTGCCTGCAATTATAACCTAGACCTGAAAGCTATTCTTCTCCCCATCCAACTATCCTCTTGTTTTTGTGCTACTCCTTTTTTGGTAAAAGCACCAAAGGAATCATCTAATGAAAATAGGACCAGTATTTTCTTCATGCTCTCTGAAGTATTAGATGAGAGTAGTAAACTTCAGACTGTCTTCCAGACTCCTGGTGTCTTCAGCTTTTAAAAATGCAATCATCTGCCTGTTACTAGGAATAGCTCATGTTATGCAAGAAAATTTGCACAACACATTGTTTGCATACATGAATTTCTGTTCATATTTACTTGACTCTGTCAGTGACCTACGTCAGAAGAAATTCATTTGCTCTTTCTCCCAGAATCCAGCAGCGGATTTAACTTGTTGTTTGAACAGTTTGAGTTTATTATCAACATTAATTTCACACCACTGCATACCTTTAGTGTTAAGCACATAAAAATGACCCCATGTATCACTACCCCCCTTCCTTTTCCCAACAGAAAACCGAAATATCTGACTTATTTTCCCTGGCTTAAACAGAGTGATGTAAGAATGTTAAAGAGAAGGTTACAGTGGCAACCACATTAGGAGGAAAAAGAGAAGTGTCAGATCATTTAAATGCTAATTATCCATTTTCAACCCCTCATAAACTTTAACTGCAAGCCTTTGAATTTGAAACCAAAATAACATCTTCTGGAGGAATGTTCCTTTGGGAGATGAAGTCCTTTTTTGAGCACTTAAGTGAGCAAAATGATCCTGTGGAAGAACTTTTTGAATCTTGCCGATTTCTAATCCAGACTTAAACTTTATTATACTACAGTGCTGTTGTCATGAGCACAGACACTCAGAGTGGATACAAATGCAGATCGGTTTAATCAGTGTTCATAAAAATAGGAACGGTCCTAAATAATTTAAACAGTTCACAAAATTAAGAGCAGTTAGCAAAAAAGACAGACAAACAATCTATCAGACCAAGCAAAAATTGATAATCAAGATAATCAACTAATGAACAGAATGTATACTTCACAAATCATAAACAGAAGAAGTGGTTTTTAAACAGCGCTAACAGAACATAGTAATTAAACACAAGCGAACATGATGGTGACTGGGAACGCGGGAGTGCAGGTGGTGGCTCCGAGTGTAAGTCCAGGGCAGCCATAGTGAAACAGACTGTGACATGCGGGGATTTATAAGTTGTCATTATCATTTCTTTAGTAACAGCTAAGTCATAGGGATGTAAATTACAAACCACATAACGAAATACTAATAAATGTCTTAATATATTTGTTGCTAAACAAAAGAAAATGTATCATTACTATGGTGAAATATTCTGTAAGGAGACATTTATTTAACATTTATGGAAGCAGTATCAGCAGGTTTCCTGCCATGGGAGAGTCTTCAGGATGGAGGACCAGTTTCCTGTTAATAGCTGCGTTATTATCTCGAGGAGGAAGAAATAAGAGTGGCTGTTGAGGGAGCAGCTTTTATAGCTCCTATAGCATATAATACACAGTAAGTATAACATATAATAAGTAATATAACTTATAGTTAGTAATATTACAGTAACTAACTTGTTTTGCAGATGTTCCACAACGTTAAATGGAAATATACTGTAAATGGTTAAAAAGCCATTCATAAATAATTTTTTAATAATCAAAAATGATAATTGTGCTGTGTAAAAAATCTGTGGTATAAAAGATATAAAACACCCTGGAATGCGATTTGTTCTTAGAAAATAATCCAAGAACATGTTTTTGGAAAATAATCAATTTTTTAGCAACAACAAGGCATGATTATTTTCCTATATGTATACACATGTGCACTCACAGAGTATTTGTAGATAAACCCAGTAGCATTATAAACATCAGACTACGAATTGTTTATTTTCTGTGAATTAAATTGTGAATTGTATTCCCAGCTTTCTGAGAACTTTCCTTACAATACATTGATATGTCATTGAGTGAATGAACAGAAAACACATCAATTGAAATGCCACTCTCAAAGGAAAGCACTGATTCATTTCCTTTCCGTGCATTAGAGAAGGAAAGGAAAGTCAAGTTTAACTTTGATGGGCAACAAATACAATACAAATAAATTATTAATCTTTTTTAAGTCTTAATATGTTTGTGGTATGGCTCATTGAGCTGCCATGGGCATTATGGAACTCATACTGCCACAATTACTATCTCCTAATATGATTATTGATCATCTGGCTGGATCGATGTAGAAACAGGAATAGAGTGATTACCAAGCAGTCTTTGTTTACCTGTGAGCTTGAGTGAGAACGGTGATGAATGCTGCTCCTATAACAGAACTAATACCAGGAACAACTAAAAGCTCCAATTAAGGTTCTCAATCACTCTACAAGACTGCACTGTTAATACATGTGCTGCCATTAGTGAACTCAAGCACTGCTTCATTCCTGTCTCTGTGTGTTGATGTTCAGTATGACATCACAATGCTTTTTGAGAATCTGTATTATAAGCTCTTTCAGGATGTTTGAACTTGAATTCTCTTTTGTTTACGATGTTTAGACATTAAAGTGAAATGCAAAAAATGACCAGAATTGGCGGCAAATAAGGTAATGCTGAATGTACACAGAACATTACGTGTTATAAGCATTATATATAGTGAATATGTTTAGGTGCTTTGCATACTGAAGATTAGAAAGGTCTAGCATTATCACTGCCATGAAATACTATATTAATTTCACACCACACAGCTACTTTTGTAATGGTGTTGGAATGTTAAGTAGATACCATACATCATACTAATTCCTTATTCAGTTATGCATGTGAACTCCAGCACTGCTTCTTTCTTCTGTGTTTGTTGACATACAGTATGGCATCACACTGCTGTTTCAGAATCTTTTATAGACTCTGCTGGAGGTTTGGACTTGAATTCCCATTTATTTTCCAGTTGTTTGAGTTATTTATTCTGCATAACATTATTATCCAATAAACATGCCTTCCTTTCCGTAACAGCAGTAGTTTTGCTTTGCTATATAATTTTATGTTGTGATGTCTTTGGGAAAAACTCAGCCTCGGACGCACCACCCACACCTTTCATCACACCACACCATTTTGAAAGCCTAATGTTTGGACACCATTAAAATGATTCGAGGTAGTAAGTCATGAAGACAAAACAAGTGTTGGTCAACAGGCTACTGGGAAAAGATATATTGTTGGCTGTAATGAGTCTGTCTGTGTTTTGCCCTGTTTCTGTCTGCTGTCTGCCGTGCTGTTAATTGTTTGCTCCGCCCACTCATTGGTTACCATGGACACTAATTGCACTCTATCTCCCCCCCAGGTGTATCATGTTAGTCACTGATTGTCTCTGCTTGGTGATTGGTTCCTGCTTGCTATATCTACCCTGTTTGTTCACTTCCCTGGTGTTGGTCGTTGTTGTATGTTGATGTTCCCGTTTCCTGTGTGCTCAGTATTCTGCCCTGTTTTGCCTGCCTGCCTGCCTGTTTGTTTGCCTGTTTCTTGTCTTGGTTTATTAAAAGTCTAAACTGCACTTGGATCCTCACTCGCATTTGTCCTGCATCACGACATTGGCCATCTTTAATCTCATTCAAATTCCTTCATTCTGTGAAAGTAAGCAGTTCCTTTCTTCACTGAATCTATTCCAAAATAAAATTCTGGGTTTATAAAACTGTCCTGAGAATATGAGCTCATAATAAAAGTTTACCATTTTACTATTTAAGAAATCACAGGGCAAGTTTAAAGCATTGTGTTCAATTTATCTATTGCTTTTTGTTGTTGGATTTCTTTTTTATTTGCTGCTAAATTAAATCAACTATCAATAATCCAGTTGATGGTTCTCTTACTGGCCATAAGATCAATCTTCAGAGAACATTTCTTAAAATAATAAAACCGATCAAAACAGTCAACTTAATTTACATGACTGGGATTTTACACACACAGAAAATGGCATTTGAAATTGTTATTATATAATTCTCTGTCTGACTTTAGGATATAGGCATTAACTAGATTCTTCATGTTTCTTTATCATCTATGTGATTGATCTACATCATCTTTATGATTCGGATGCAGCTGTCAGACTAAAATATTGTAAATTTAATTCGTTATTCAATTCAATTTTATTTGTACAGCATTTTTAACAATAGACATTGTCTCAAAGCATCTTTACAGAACATAAGAAACATAATACAAAAAAATTTATATTATACAAAGATTAATATAATACAAAAATTAAAGATTTATATTAGACTTATATTTAAAGGTGTTTGTATTTATCCCCAATGAGCAAGCCTGAGGTGACTGAGGCAAGGAAAAACCCCTTTGGATGGAAGTGGAAGAAACTTTGAGAGGAACCAAACTCAAAAAGGAACCCATCCTCATTTGGGTAACACTGGATGGTGTGATTATAAATATACAGTCCAACAATCGTGTATTTATGGTGAGGTTGTTGTCGTCAAAGACCACATGTCTGAATACTTCATGATACGGAGTCCACACTGGATCTGGTACGTCTCTAGATTCTTCAGGATCCTCACAGAGTTGGCCGCATCTCAATGTAGGTCTAAAATCTTCATGACACGGAACATATTGTCACATTTAATACATTATATCAACCAGACTGTTGGTCAGAAAGTCACTTTATTAGGGCTCTGGACTACTGAATCCTGGTACTGCTGATAATTGTCATGGTTATGTGACTCTTATAAGTCACATCAGCCTTAGCAAGTCCCATTCAATATCACTAGTGTCCTGTTTCATCCTCATGAGCATCCCTATATAAGTTCCTGTGTTTCAGTTCCTTATTATTGTTGGTCAAGTGTATTTGTTGCCATGTTTGCTATAGTCTTGTTTGTTTTTGCTGTGTCGTTTTAGTTGTCTTTTCGTGCACAATAGAGTCTGCACCGTCACTAGACTTGGTTTCCAATTGCGTCAATTATATTGTTAGCTAGTTCTTCTTGGCCACAGAACAAGCTAGAAAACTCAAGCAGCAGTTTTAATAATAAATAAACCTCAGCTGTCTCTGAAATAAGAAGTTCACTAGCATTTGTCAAAAATCACCTAAAGCAATAAGGATACAAATGCTGATGATTTCAAATGGGGATAAAATAAGGTGTGAACAGAATTTCTATGAATCAGAACTTCTTGAATGGTTAGAAGCATTATGCTTTACTTTGTGTATCATGTATTGTGTCTTCTTGTATTTTCAAGTATATCTAAAGCCTGAGAGATCAGTTGTTGAGTGATGTACTCTCCTGTAGTGAAGCAGGTCTTTTTCATTTTTTATGCCTAGCCATTCTCTCTCAATGAGCTCCACTGAAGATGTTGTCACATGAGGGAATTGTGTGAATAATCTTGTCTTCCTTTTGTCTGTGCTTAGTGTGATCCCTGGCAAGTCCTGGAGATGCATGGTAATTCACCAGGCTGTTTCAGGGGACTACATGGAGCGTTGGCTGATTGAGGCCAGCCACAAAAGGAAAATCTCTGCTAAAGTGCAGCTGCCTTCTTCTCAAGGTCTTCTGAAAGACAAAGGAAATCAGCTTCGTTTGCTGTATAGCACTCACCACGCCAGAGCGAGGCTATAATGAAAGCAAGATTCTTCGAGGAGACATTAGACCGAGAAAATGCCGTCTGCGTGCAAAACATCTGACTCTGCTAAATACTTAAGAATATTGAGAACAATCCTTTCACCAGCCTCCATTGTCGCAGTTAACATCTTGATAATTGTATTTGCTGAATTCTGCATTTAATGTTTTATCACCATTTCAAAATGTCTTCATCTTGGGCTAGTTGCCATGGTGATGGTGTTGCGTTTCTTTCCCCCCTCCAGAAATAAAGCACCGCTCCTCCATACAAATGGCTTTGAAGCAGCTTCTTTCATCCTGCAGCAGTAGAATGGGGTAAACTATGACCCATTTTGCCCATCTTTGATGCATTGCCTTATAGAAAATGTGGTAGCTTACGCCCCCTGTAACAAATTGCTAAGAGCTTTTCTGAGTGCACAGATATTTAAAAAGAAAGGAAAAAATGCTTGTGGTATAATATGCAACACAAAAAGATTATACCTTCTTCGTGCAAGATATTATTCTGTGCGTTCAGCTGTGCTTAGAGCTTGCTTCACCATGGTGATAAAGGTTACTGTATAGCGTATGCCTGAGGCCATGTGCTTGAGACAGGCATGCACTGCTCAGGAGGACAGATTAGGAGAGCAAGCAGAGCAAAGCAGGCTCTGTAATCAGGGCTCATTAAAATCACCTCACCTGACGTTCAGCCGCACGCAATCAGCTGTCATCCTCCATTAAATTACAGCCCTTCACCTTGCCAAGATTTAAGGCTTCTGTCCATTCTGCAGTCTTTCGACTATGCTTGCACTCATTTTCTTTAAACACCTGTCAGTGATCAGGCCAAAGTTATAATTACATTCCAGCACATTCAAGGGAAAAGAAAAAAATGACCAGAATTTGCGGAAAATATGGTAATGCTGAACGAACACTGAACATTACATATGAAAGGCATGATATGAGGTCGGTTAATTACAGCGTTACTCTTCTGGTATCTTCAGGTATTTTACATGCTAAAGTTTACACACAATACCTTATTAATTGCACAACTTAAAACTACTTTTGTGATTATGTTGGCATGCTAAGAGGATACAATTCATCATACTAATTCCTTATTCAGATAAGGAATTCTGCTTAAAGCATATTGTTCGGTAATTGCTATGAATTATTCATCAACTACTTTGAAAGTAGTCGTAAGTTCAAACAATGAGTGAATGGAAACTTGGGTCTCGGCAGTCCAAAGTTCTATAAAGAAGAAATACGATTTCTGGACATATTTCTGTTAAGTAATGTAGGAGCTGTGGGAAATTGTAGAAATTGTTGTTGCAATAAAAAGTCCATGCATGCACCATACACCTCATTTTAATGCAAATGCTTTGATTGGAACCTTTTGAAAGTCACTACACCTATGGAAAATTTACACATTTTAGAAAAAATAATGTCATTATATTTACAAAACATCATCGACACGATTGTAATATAATGTTGTAAACTCACAAAGCTTTGTTTCTCCCAACTTTGGCTCCCAGATTGGCAACAGTGTCAGGTGAGACCTGCAGTCCATCGCACCCCTGCGACAGCTTCTGATCCAGCCATGAGGATGATTTAAGTATGTTCTTAATTTTGTCAAAGACATTCTTTAAGGCTGTCTAAAGAAAACAGAAAATTGCAAGGCAATTTGCTAAAAAGTGTTTATTTCCCCTGTGTATGGAGACTTTTGGGACTCCCTATAGTGTAAGTTAAGACAGAGCATTAGTAGGTCACATGACCATAATATGTATGTAGGCTCAATAATGTACCTAAAATCCCAGAAGTCCTTTTAAACATAGTCAATATTGTTTTCGTTGCGTTTTAAACTCAGTCAATACCTACAATATGTTTTGATTTTGTTGGGAGAAAAGATCACCACCTCTTCTCCCACAGGATGTAATGGAATCTTCACCAACATGTCAGTTTGGACAGGATATATATTGGCTGCGGTTATTTCTACTGATCACTTTATAGATGGTAAAAAAAATGACTGACATTATGGATTCGTATGGGAATAAAATAACCAAAGATAGAGCAGTAATGATTACACACATTACCCTTAAATGCTCCCATATAAAACTCTTTCAATTTCAATCGGTCTTATGGGTTTAAGATTGCTGAATTTTTTATAGTAGAGTAACCTTCAAGGATTTTGCAAAAAACTTCTTTCATGTTTTTCTCTACTTTTTCCCCACTTGTTTATGTTTGTAATTATTAAAGACTTGGCAAAAAACCTGAATACATAGATGCTGTTTGATCATCATACAGCTTCACCTCCAAACCTAGTTCTTATAATCAGCTGTTGTTCTCTATTAAATCTGATGGAGACAAACTTGTGAGCGTCTCTCTAGGTGATGACTCAGTGGAAAAGCTTCCAAATGCTCTGCTCTACCCCATACCACGCTGCCCTGCTGCGTGCACACACGAGCATGAAAATCACACCGCAGGACTTCTAGAGCTTAGAGAAATCCAGGGTGTGATGTTATGTGCTGTAAAAAAAGTTTAAAAGTATAAATATTAATCATAATTGTATCTCAGTTCTTTAACCTGTCTCTTGCATGAAAGAAAGTTATTTTTGGTTTTTGCTTCTATTCTTCTCTAACAAGTCAAACGGCCTGTACCGAGTAACATTTTTGAACTTGTAGAGCTATTGTGTTTGCAAAATGTAGGCCCATGTTTTCATGTTTCAATTGTTAAAAATAGTCATGAATGCTTTATGCGTAATGCTATTCTGCTGCAGGAGTTGAGCCAACAGAGCCAGTGCTCCTCATTCATCTTCAAATGAATGATTTAAAGGCTGAATATTTTATAGCATTTTGACATTTATCTGACATTTGATGTCTTCATCGCTCCCCTGAAAATATGCAAATGTGAAAGTGAATGCCGTGCCCTATCAAGTCATAGTGTGTCATCACTGATCTTTACAGAACGGCTCGACAGGCTAGGGACAGGTTTATGTAATGCTTGCACAAAGACAAAGGTTTAAAGTGGCCATCTCTGAAAGCCTGGAACATCCCTTTCACAGCCTTTTCTAGGATGCTGAGTGTCTACGCTTGGACCGACTGGGATCAGCCATGTGGTCATCGGGCTGGAATTTGACTGAACAAATATGTGCCTTTTATTATGGTTACTGCGAGAGAGGCAGCCGTGGGAACCTCTCCATGGGGTATAGGGAGGCTGTTGCCATGGCAACAGCACCTCGTCATAGGAGTGGGAAAGCAAAGGTGTGCTCTTCTCCTATGTTTGTGCTGTCGGGTGTGTGCTGAAAGGTTTATGTGATATTGCTCATCAGCTCATCTCAGGATCCACTAAAACTGTGGCTAGCAGCTGAAACAGTGTACGTTTTAAGAGCATGTGTGTGAAATGATCATTAACTGTGCGTCTTTGTTTCAGGACTAGTTGTCCTTGGCCATCATTAGATTTCCTTTGTTCAATGCTTGGCTCTGCATTCGATCTTCCCTCAGCCCACTGGCCACTTTAAATGACCTGGCCAGATGCCTGTTCAATCAAGTGTGTGTGATTATGCCTAAGTGCCTTCTCAATGAAAACAGTAAAAGCTCACTGTACTGCTGCAGGGAGTCCATTTATAGAGAATGATCAATGGAAGTATAAATGAAGGTGTGTCCACTTCCAGGAGCCTGATCATGTGAAAACAAAAGGATAGATCGGTGGATAGATAGATAGATAGATAGATAGATAGATAGATAGATAGATAGATAGATAGATAGATAGGTTCTAAATATACATACAGTACTGTTAGATACATAACAATAAAAATAGTAATAATAATAATACTTAGGTAATTACAGAAGTGTTTGTAATATGTTTGTGGGGGTCTTATTTATTTATTCCATTTCATTTTTCAAAAATTTCAACTCCAATTAGAAGGTCATTACAGAAGATGGAAATCACAGGCATATTTTAAAGCACTCTGTCTAATACATTATCATTATCCACATAAACTAATAATAAATGGAATAGATTCATTTAATTATTTTGATATGGTGAGGTGTTCTATGAGTATCAGCGTTTTGTAATTTTCAGAGGTACAGATAGGAGGAATTTGTGCTTTGTGGTTTCTTGTTAGATGAAAAGCAATGTTTTTCTGTCTTATTAACACCACAGAATGTGAGAATGTAAGGGAACTGTTTAGAGATGGGGGAATACCTGATGCTAGAAATGTACTGGTCGAACGCCTGGTCAACTACACCACAAATGTGGCTAGGGCCAAAAAAGATTACAAAGGCACACAGAAGGTACGCATCAAGACTCTTCTTTCTTTTGGCAACTAGGTGGTGGAATGAACTTTCCCTAGATGTCCAAACAGCTGAGTCACTCTCACTCTTCAGTACCGACGGCTTCCTGAAATACTTAAACTAGCATTTAAAAACTTAAAAAAAACAACTAGAAAAAAAGTTGTTTATTTCTTGCTATATTGCCTCACCTCAGAGTTTTTAGACTGATGGTATTTTTAGTCTGTGACCTAGTGAACCAGTATCGATGTATTCATTGACAGAGGCTTCAAAAGCACTTCTGTAATTTGTTCTAGATAAGAGCATCTGCCAAATGCTGTAAATGTAAATGTAAATCTAAAAGATTAGAAAGCTATGAAAGACAACAATACCTGCTCGGGTGCAGAATAGCAGGCTTGTTCTTTTTTCCTCACTGATGCAAACTTAGAGACAAGCCGCTATTTAAAGTGGTCGCACGCTGTATTTATCCAGTCATGATTGTTGACAGCGCAAATATGCAAAGAATAAAGTTAAGACAGGGTTTAGGAATGTACAGTGTGAAATGTCAGATTATGAAGAGCCTGATTTAACTGTTAACACTGGGTGAGCTGTGTGTAATGTGGAACAAGATAACACAGAATTCTGTTTACCCGGTCATTTAAACTGAACGATTTCAAGTGTAAAAAGCCCTAAAATGTGTTAAAAATAGTGATACGCAGTTGTTCTCTGGGTCCAATTTCAAGAATTGGATTTACAACCTATTTAATAAGGGAAATAAATTGAATCACAGATGATCACGAATGGATCACAGATGAATCAATAAATCCTACTGTATGTAAACCTACACATATGAGTAAGAATGCATCACAACTTATTATCTTGTCAGCCTTCATTCGTTTGCCCAGTGAACTCCCTCAGATTACTGACTGTACAGAATCCCACTCGTCTGTTCAGAATAACAGTAGTCTCTCTAGCAGCATGTGTGAAATCACTGCGGGGCCACAGGATTGTGGAGGGTCTCTGATTAGAGGCTAACTGGACTAATCTGTGGCGGTTCCTGGCATAGGCGATATAGGCGACTCCCTAGGGTGCCCTGTCAATGTGCTGCTCTCTTTCCTCCTACTACAGCCTACTGTCTGCTCAGCAGCTAAGCAGCAGGATATGAAGGAAGAAAAGGTGGCAAAAAAGCACTGCTCTTAAACCCACTGTTAGTGAAGACTAGGGATGTAACCTGATACAAATACATTATTTCGAATGAAAAGATTTGGAATATGTTCTAATGAGAGTACGAGGAATATATTTTTATTATTTATTTATTTATTAAAAATTATTTATTTATTTTTTTCACCCACATGCCATCAGGGTCAGAGAATCCCTTAATGCAGTTTGAGCTAACAGCCAGATATGCAACAGGAAGTATGTAATGAATGAACGAACAAAGAAACAGAAAAATGAATGAAGCACATGGGACAATCAAAGACCACATTAATTACATAATGTGTAGACAAATTTTCCACTTTATGCTAATTCTATATTCATATCTTTCATATCACAATATGAGTCATTGTATAGTATTCATATGCCATATTTTTATATATTTTTCTTATTATTTTACCTTGTACAGCTAATCTTATTTTATTGTACAGCTATTTCCACTTTATTTCCTTATTGAATTTTAGTTTATTTTACCTTATGTTACTAATTCCCTGTTTGACTATTTTTATACACAAACAGTTGTCATTTTACTGCATGTTGTGGGATGTGGTAGCCTAGTGTTTAAGGTCATGGCCTACCAATCAGAAGGTTGAGAGTTTGAATCCCACATCCACTAAGCTGCCACTACTGGGCCCCTAAGCAAGGCTCTTAACCCTCCGTTGCTCAGTTGAATAAAATGTAAGTCGCTCTGGACATGGGCATCTGCCAAACATTGTACTGTGTGATGTTTGTGACATTAAATTTGAATTATTCATTCCTAGTAACTTCCTTGTCAGGGTTTTAGTTTGTTTAAATTTAACAAAACAGAACAAAGAAAATGAATAGGTTATAGGGAAATTAAGAAAATATCACAAACAGTTAGAAACACATATAATAACTGTATGAGTGAGATTTAAAAAACGAGTTCTTTGCGCATCTCTAGTTGAGATCAATTAAAAACTTGAGTGACGTAGATGGTGTGTCTAGTGTCTCTAGGACAACAACAACAACATCCACTCTTTCCAGACATTTAGAGCACAAAACACTAAACAGACATTGCATTACACTCCTAGTAATTTGCACAATTCATAAAAACGTAGAACTGCGAAAGATAAAGCTACAGAAATGTAGCTTGTTAAATCAAGTCCATGCCATTTTACTTCAGTAATAATGAAAACTATTGAGTGCTAAACATGAATGGATATCATATTATCGTCATGGAATTCTATCATATGTATGTTATATATTGGAATAATTAGTAACTAGTTCATTAAGGCTTATGACTAACTAGTTAACATTCCATCGTGTACTGCTAATGTGGTCTCACAAGTGCATCTATTTCAGGTTTGTTTTCTGTACTGTTATGCTGCATATTAAAAACCTAAATAAAGGCAGAAGCAACAGTGTAAGCATGAGCAACTGCTATCCATGCTTTTGTTTGCAGAAAAGCATCCAGGTGTGCATCATAAGACACTGAATTCAATTTGAGCTTACTGTGGTCCTGTACAATTGTGGTAATCCACATGTGGGTGGAAGTAGTTCTATCCAATATAAAATGATTTATTGTTTATCACCGATTGTACGCACATGATGTCCTCCGTGATTGTGCGTACACCGAGCCTGGCCTCGTGATGCATATGGTTCAAGGCCATAGAGCAGCAGAGACAAAACAGACACAAGTGTGCATAAAATACTAGCAAAGATATACTCAGAGAAATAAGTTTTTCCGATAGGTAATGATAGCAGGATCATTGTGTATAATTTAGTACCAAGCCTTCTGTTTTCCTTTGCCTGTCTAGGTCTTGATCTCATTCCTGTTTATTTGCTTTGAGTTTCTGTGTAAGTTGTTTTTGTGATAACATGACCCTTACGTGTTTCCTGAGATCATGGCTATGTTTGCTTTCTCTGAGTACTTCTCTGATTCCTGACAAGGATTGTAATTATTTTATTTTATTTTTCTTGTTTTCAAGTTGTAGGGTTATTTAATCTTCATAAAGCAGAGACAATGTTCTAACCCTGACCCTTTGTCTTTAATCAAACTCCACTTCCTAGAACACACCGTAGCCAACAAGCTCACCCTCTCCAGACAACACTTTCCCTAAACCATTGCACTGTACTCGTTCATGCACACCTGCTCACAAATACACCTGGTCCTATATAAACATATCACAAGCATTCACAAGATGATGCTCAGATTGTATTTTCACTCCTGACTTAACATCTAGTGTACGTTACTCCGGTTTTGACTGTTTACCTGTCTTCCTGTTTAAGTGTTTGGTTTGCCTGTCCCTGCCCCATTACATAACCTTTGCCCATGTTTTGATGCTAACTTTTAATGTCTAAACATTTTAGAAACTTAATCTTTATTTAAAACGTTGAACTGCAACTGCATTTGTCTCGACATACTGATTGCGAAACCCTTGGATTAAGAAACAACATGGATTAAGAAAATATTACTTTCAAAAATTACATTTACAGCTAATAAGAAAAGATTTTTTTCATATTTCATCCATTTTTTCAGTTTTTCAGTATACAGTACACATGTTACACATCCCATGTAATACTAGCCATATACTAAATATCATTTGAAGACAAATTCAGAACAGATCTTTGTCCTTTTGTTGCTATTTGCAAATTGTATAAGCACTGTTTCCTTGCAGTGATCTAGCCACGCATGAACAAAATCTCTGAAAATATCACTACTATGATGCATCACCTTTGACCTTTCAGTTGCCTTGAAGAGGGAAAAAGGGAGCTATGCTTGGGAACTGAAGGGGTGTCAAAGCCTGACTAGGCTGCCACAGACCTTCTTCCATTTATACCTTGCTATTTACAGTAAGCAAACCATCACGATCACAAAATAATACCTCAGGCCAGCGCTAGACAGTATCTAATTCTTCTTCAGGTTGGTGTACAGGCTCTCAAACTATAGAGATCTGGATGTGAGATCTTTCACAAGTTAGATAAATATATTCCGAGAGGCGCCAAGCAGGAGATTTCAGTGTCATATTTCATCTGTGCCACAGAGAAGAACCTAATTTGTTAAACAATTATAGGTGCTTTTGATGAGAGGTCAGTAAGTGTGAAATGAGGAACTTTTTTCTATGCAGGAAAGATAAGAGAAGTGTGAATGTCAGTAATTACAGCAAATGCCTGACTCGAGACCACAAAACATCACAGATTTTCAAAGCAGGTAGAACTATCAGCTAGAAATGGAAAAAGCTGGTAACACTGCAATAGGATACAAGACAGGGTTTAATCCTAAAATACACCAGACTATCATGATTAGGAAGTGTGGAAGTGTATGTATGTACAGTAGGTGTGTAGACGCATGTTTTTATATATTAGTGAGGACTATCTGGCTTATCCCAAGGAGGAATAGTTTTTTTGGCGTGACCTCTAGCTGCATGTTGCCGTGATGACTCAGTTGTGCAGCAGATGTGTGCTAAGAGCCAGTGTGTCAATGTGGACTCATTCCAACTCGACAGCTGTGAAAAATGACAATGCTTGTCCCTGACATCATTTATGAGGCCATTAAACACCCATTCCTCTGCGATAATGGCGTGTGATGTTTCAGAGTACAGCGGTCTCTTTAATGTCAGGTCATGTGTGTTAATACACACAACTTTCCCTATGAACAGTATGAGGCAGAATTTTTTGTACACATGTATTTTAAAAAAGGATATACTTTTATACAGTTTGTCTCTAAGACAGGTATGAATACAATAATTTTCTTATAATTCTTATAATAGAAATTTCAAATATATGAATTCATTCATTCGTTGTTGTGGTGAATCTGGAGCTAATCCTGGCAGCACTAAAGAGTAGCATGACACAGATCACAGACACGGTCATGACAGGGAGAAATAACCATAAGAAATAACCTTCATTCTGAAGTGGGATGACAGCAATAGTGTAGATCAACAATATAAGGTTGTATGAAGTGGAATGACTTTAAAGCCTTTGATTGAAGTCAGGAAAGTACGGATTTGGCACTGCATTTGCGCTAACAGGGGGCCATCGGTTTTGGACCAAGTGGGTCGGAAAGGATCATCTGTGCTGGCAGATTTCAAATGTCATACCCCCTGTTGCACTATTCCATCCTTGTCAGCTCAGGTGTGCTCATTCCTGTCCCACGAAAATAGCAACCCGAGCACAAATGGGTAAGTCCTGGCTTATGTCCAACCCAATTAGCAATGCGTGATGCCAGTAAATGACTTTAGCCTCTTTTAGTAAAAGATTTTAGCCTACTGTAAGAAACCAAAAAAAAAAATAAAACATTTTTGGCAACACATCTCATAATGTTTTATACATATTTTACAATTCTTTAGGTACTTACTTTAGTTATTCACTTAATGTTAGTGACTTTGGTCCATCCATCCATTCTCTACAACGCTTATCCTACTGGGCTGTGGGAAACCTGGAGTGTATCCCAGGAGACTCGTGGCACAAGACAGTGTACTGTTCACGCTGGACAGAACGCCAGTCTATCGCAGGACACACTCACACACTACAGACAATTTAGAGATGAAGGTTAGCCTACAACGCAGGTCTTTGAACTGGGAAGGAAACAAGTGCTTGGAGGAAAACCCTGAGGCATGAGGAGAACATGCAAACTCCACACACACACATAGTGAAAGTGGGATCGAACCCATAGCCCTTGATCTTCATTGAAAATGTTAGCAAATATTTAACACTGTTGTCTTAATGCTGTGATGTTGTAGTCAATGTCATTTAGGTTGCCTTCTCTATTTGAAGCCAATGATTCAATTCATAAATTAGTGATAAATTCACTACTATAGCCTACTAAATCTACTGATATACTTTCAGTAAGAAATGTATGTATAGCTCCTTTATATATAACACAAGGGTGGTCTTCATTCAATGTTAAAAGGGATTACCACGGATACCTGTTTATTTATCATGGCATTCTTTATGACAACTTTCATATATCATGTCAGTGGATTTTATTACTTTGGAAGGTCAGTGCCTACTTTGTTTGAACAATGGAGTCACTCAGGCTCTGACTAAAAAAAAACGACGGCCTTTGTTGCTCCGTATTGTTGGAGGAATAAATTAGAACCATGAAATCTGAATCATCTACCCATTTGAAGGGTGCATTAGTTGTGTAAGAGTAACTATTCCCACCACGTATCCCAAATCACTCTATTGTGGCACTGCTGAACATTCTAATCATGAGCTAATAGCTGTCTTGCATTATACATTTTATTTTATAGAACTGTTTGTTTCATGAAAACATGTCAAGGAAGGCATATGTGCAGCCAGAAGTAAGTTTTTACACCTAGGGGAAAATTGTTAATAATATAGTTAATAGAGTTAATAATTATAGTTAATGACATAGTTACTACATGTGTATTATAGTTAATAACTATATTGGTCCCAGTCCATTATAATTTGTGTACATCTACTGTACCTACATTTCATTTTTAAATGTCAGGCAAAATATCTGCTTAGATTGCTCACGATTCATATCTAGATGACTTGGAAAAAAGTAAGACTGTTTTTTGTCAGGACTCTGCTTGGACATTCTCTGCTGGAACATTGGGGGCAGCGTGTTGTGTTACCTGTTTTGCGTATTTACTCATCTGTTCCTAATTGCTTGTTAATCATCATATCTATTTATTTCCTCTAGGTTGTATCTAGCTTTGCGGGGTCCTCGTCTTTTGGTTCATGTAACCTGTTCGTTTAGCCGTGTCCTGTTTCATGTTTTCGTTATTTTTATCCTCGCCGTGGCAACTGCGTCTCTGACAGTTTTTAGCTGGATTCTATTAAAAAAATGCTTAAAAATTATTTAACAAACATGTTGTTCACCAGCTAAACTGCTTCTGTTTGTATTTTATTGTTTGCATATTTTTTTTTAAAGGAGATTATTTTTTTCATTCAGACTCAGCTCAGATTTTAAACTTGCACTACTTAATATTTAGTTAATGTGTTTTGATGTCTTATTATTTTTGCATTTGCATTTCATGATTGTGAAATATTAGCTACTAATTATTACTGAACATAAAAAAATGTAACATCTACATAAAATTTAAAATGAAAAACTCAGCAACATTTTAGTTTTTTATTATTATAATTTGTCTGATAATAAGATTTTTAGTTTCAGTCTTCTCTTCTAATTGATATCAGATCCGTTATGTTAGATATCAAGAGCCACATTTAAATACTGATTCACAGCAAATTTTAAAGATTTGACCTGCCCTGTTGTGTCTATACAGTTAAGCTCCTATTGATTATTGATTTGAACCCAACTTGATCAAACAACAACTTGAGCAACAGCAAAAGGCAACTTTGTGGAGGTCAAGAGGTTCTAAAGACCTTTAGCTTAGCATTAAATGCAAGTTGTGCTACTATGACAAATCACAAAAAATCACAGGAAAACATTTTTGTACTAGTTGTATTGTGCAAATTCCTTGAAGGCCATGAAGAATCTGTTTAAAAACAATCAAGACTATGTGAAAGAAGGACCGAATTTAGCCTTCAGTTTACTGCTATTTCAGGGACATCAACACTCCATTTAACACTAGTATCTGTCATGGCTGTGCCATCAGTCCACCACAGTTCATGTTTCTGATTTTCAAACTGTGCTATCAAGAGTTTGCCGATGTTCGCTAATGTCACAGTAGTGGTAGGGCTAATCAACAACAACAACAAGTCAGCATACTGTACAGAGACATGGGGGAACAGATTGCAGACATGTGTACAAATAACAATCTGTCCCTTAATGTTAACAAAAGAAAAGAAATATTTGTTGAATGACTGTGAAAACCAGGATCCTGCAGAGATCGCTCTCTACTGTACATAAACAGTGCCACCATGGAGACTATCAAGAGGTCCATTTAAAATAGCTTATCCAGAGACCCCCCACCCCCCGCCTCAACATATAGCCCTGCAGTGTCTTCATTTCCTAAACGGAAGTGAATAAGCTAAAGCAAACTGGGAAAAACTCATGTCCTTAAAGCCAGTGTGCTGATGCTTCTGTACTTATGTAAATCCATGGTGTGTATGTGTGCTGATAATTTAAAGTTCTTAAGGGTTCTGTGGTTGTCCCTCTGAGGGAACCTTTAAAAGATGAATGTTTCCCTGCACTATGTCTGCATTTGTTCAATTCAATCCAAATTCATTACATTTTATTGTTATAATAGTTTTAACATTAGACATTGTAACAAAGCAGCTTCGCTAAAAGACAGATGTAGATCCCTAATTAACAAGCCACAGGCATCAGCGACAATGAAAACCTCTTTGAATTGTCCTTGAGAGGAACCAGACTCAAATGGGAACCCATACTCATCTCTGTGACACCGGATAGAGTGATTATTAATAATTACACTTCCTCAACTGTATATTATAAGGTCAAATAGTACTAATTGTGTTGAAAGGAAGTTCAATCAAAGTATATTGTGAATAAGAGTCCTGGGATGAGCACAAGGTTAACAGCATTAGTTCTTAGTAGGCAGGTGAGATTATGTACTGATGCAAAAGTGAGACTTGGACAAAAACTAATTTTGGAAGGTGCAGTGTTTAGTGTATATACAGTATGTGACCATTTACAGCCACATAAAGTCACTGATAAGTACAAAAGCTCCAAGCAGAAGAAGCATCTGGATGAATCAGGGAGGTCTAGGGGGTGAGAGGAGTGAGAGCAATAGAGGTGTATTAAGTCTTACTGAACTGCAGTTTTATTTAGGATTGTTTGTGTTGTGGTATATAGTTGTATGATGCATGGGTGAGTTGAAAACACCCACTTGACTTGACACGAGTTGAGGTAGGGTTTTTCAAGTGTCATAGCCTGCATAAATAAATGTAAAAAAGAAAAAATCTGCCTTTGACACTCTGCATCAATTTTAGTATCAATCCATCAATTTGGCATGGAATCACAACTCACAATTGCATCCCTGTTGACAGGCAAAAGGGTTAAATCTTGTCACTGCTTTGTGCCACTGTGGCATGGAAAGAGAAATAAAGGAAGAAAGTGATTGTAAAGACTGAAATTTGTTAGTAATGTTCTCAGACAGTTCTCTCCCTCCTGTGGAGCGAGACCTTTGGTGAATATTGAATGATGCTAATGTCAGACTGCCTCCAAAAGTCATTCTCATTTTCTATCGACCAAAGCAAGAAAAAACAATTCTGCCAAAGCAGCAGAGCAAGCAGTAATGAAGCAGCGATGACAAATTAGAGCCAAAATTAAATAAAAGAGATTACATAAAGCAAGGGTGTGGGAGCATGAAATACAGATGGAAAGATGGCCCAGTTGTGCAGTGGGGAGAAGCAGTCAATGCTGACATGAAGAACTCCTGCAGTGGGGCTTTGTCTCACATTTTATAAAACATATGCTCACATTGTTATATAACACTGAAGATGAGCTTGGATTTCATTTTTTATTTTATTATTTACTCATATACTCATTTTTTCACATATATTATATTAAATATTTAACCAGAGCAATGTGTGTGTGTGTGTGTGTGTGTGTGTGTGTGTGTGTGTGCGTGCGTGCGCAATGGTATATTTTTCCAAGTATACATTTTATTTACATTATATACAGTGGTGTGAAAAAGTGTTTGCACCTTCATGATTTTTTATTTTTTGCACATTTTTCACACTTTAATGTTTCAGATCATCAAAAAATTTAAATATCAGTCAAAGACAACACAAGAAAACACAACATGCACTTTTTAAATGAACGTTTTTATAATTGAGGGAAGAAAAAAAATCCAAACCCACATGGCCCTGTGTAAAAAAGTGTTTCCCCCACTATTAAAACATAACTTTACTGTGGTTTCTCACACCTGAGTTCAATTTCTTTAGCCACACCCAGGCCTGATTACTGTCACACTTGTTCACAATCAAGAAATCACTTAAATAAGACCTGACTGATGAAGTGAAGTAGACCAAAAGATCCTCAAATGCTACACATCATGCCAAGATACAAAGAAATTCAGTAAAAAATGAGAGAGAAAGTAATTGAGATTTATCAGTCTGGAAAAGGTTATAAAGCCATTTCTAAAGCTTTGGGACTCCAGCAAACCACAGTGAGAGCCATTATCCACAAATGGCAAAAACATGGAACAGTGGTGAACCTTCCCAGGAGTGGCCGGCCTACCAAATTTACCCCAAGAGCGCAGCGACGACTCATCTAAGATGTCACAAAAGACCTCACATCAACATCCAAAGAACTGAAGGCCTCACTTGCCTCAGTTAAGGTCAGTGTTCATGACTTCATTATAAAAGAGAAAGAGACTACCTGCAAAAATGGCCTGCATGGCAGGGTTCCAAGATGAAACCCGCTGCTGAGCAAAAAGAACATAAAGACTCGTTTATCAGAAAACATCTTGATGATCCCCAAGACTTTTGGGAAATTACTCTGTGGACTGTGTTTTTGAAGGTGTGTCCCATTACATCTGGCATAAAAGTAACACCACATTTCAGAATAAGATCATCATACCAACAGTAAAATATGGTGGTGGAAGTGTGATGGTCTGAGTCTGTTTTGCTGCTTCAGGACCTGGAAGACTTGCTGTGATAAATGGAACCATGAATTCTGCTGTCTACCAAAAAATCCTGAAGGACAATGTGCGGCCATTGCTCAAGCTGAAGCAGGACAATGATCCAAAACACACCAGCAAGTCCACCTCTGAATGGCTTTATCTTACTGTGTCGTAGAGATCCTGGAGTCTCTCCCATGAGACTTGGGGCATAAAGCAGGGGACACCTTGGACAGTCTATTGCAGGGCACAATTGCTCATACAGCCATTCACACACTTCAGACAATTTAGAGATGCCAATCAGCCCACAATGCATGTCTTTGGACTGGGGAGGAAACCGATTACATACCCAGATGAAACTGAGGCACGAGGCCGAACTTGCTGATCTTAACATACTGCAGAACATTTAGACTCTTTGACGTGTAACTGTTAATTCTTCATGGAACATATCGTCGCTCTCGGGCGGAATCCTCATATCTCCAAAACCGTTATTTTTCAGGAAATGAAAAAAACGCCGTACCTTATCTGCAGTGCACAGGGTTTAGTCCGCGTTGCAGTGGATTGTCTTGCGCTAAATTCCTGTCCTCAGACGAGCACCAGAACTAGCGGGGGTCAAGATTTTTATTTCTTTGAGCCCAGTGTTTTGAAGACATTTACCTCAGAAGACGTGTTGATTCGTTGCGACACTTATTAAGGAGAAATATACCGCGAAGCTCTCCCGCGGAGTGAGGAAGAGGTGGACAGTTGAAGTGTCCAATGGAGTTATGAGATTTGCGCTCAAGCTATTTTCAAGACTTTAGATTGGTTAATAACTTGTAAAAATAACAGACCCACGTGGGGACTGACCAATAGCATCGATATGTGAAAAAAATATGAAATTGACCAAATTTGGACATACGAGGTTTCCGCCCGACAGCGACGATATGTAAAATAGACCTACCCAAAGGTAAAGAGTATTTCACAAAAACATCAGCTTGCCTGGGGCTTCTCTCTTTAGCAAGTGTAGAAAGAAGGTCAGAATCTGAGGGCAGGACAGATACTTTAACAGCTATTTTCAGTATTGTTATCATGAGTGAATGTGCAGTGGTGGCATTTGCAAAAGGAAACTGCACATGAATTACTACTGCTACATTTTGAGAAAGCTACAGGGCTTTGTTTGCTCAGGTCTGGGGAGGGGAGTGAAGTCTCTTGAATAGTGTTATGTTAGGGCTCACTAATTATGAGGAAAAAAAAAATCAGCTACGCCTGGCCAAGCCACACATCTGCTTACAGCTCCTGGTCGCCTGTCTAATGCGCCACTGCTGTTTATTTATCCTCAAGTAGCACTCGGCTAAAGCAATTTCACAAACATGCTGTAGAGATGACGGACTTTTTTTGTTGGGATTAGTCCAACCTTAAGCTTCATATGAAGTACTCTATAGCTAAGATATTTTTATGCCTAGATGGACTCATTTAAATTGCAAACCAGCTATAACAGAAGAGTGGTGAAATTTCATTGACAATGACACCAAACCATTCAAACAATGGGCTACATGTTTTTAAAGAAATATATCTAAAATCAATCCCAATAGAAACAAATGTGTTTAGAACATACAAAACATGGTAGAAATAGTTAAAAAATATGCTGTGTCTTCAGAATTGGTCCTATGGACAGTTTGTCAGTTTGCCTCAGTTATATGCATATTAATGTTCTGTCAGTCAGCTGTATGGTCTGGTCTTTATTCAGCAATCCGGACTGTGCTGAACTTAGGGTTTGCAATGACCTTAGTTCCTTAGGAGCTCTTTTTGCACTATTAGAAACTGTTGTACAAAGGACATTATTTACATTTACATTATGTACTGTACTGTCCAGTGTCACCCAAATGTGGATGGGTTCCTTTCTGAGCTTGAATTTTCCTTGCCGCCATCGCCTCTGGCTTGGGGATCCATAATATATATTTATCACTAAGCTGGAGTCGACAGAGGCAAGGGAAATCCCAATATATGTCCTATATATATCCACACACACATATAGTATTTTAAATTTTAAGGTTAATATATTTTAAGTTAATTTTAAACTTTAATTGTATATATTCATTTATTTATTTTTATCCTTAGTTCTTCTTCTTCTTCTTCATCTTCTTCTTCTTCTTCTTCTTCTTCTTCTATATTTATTTCTTTTTTCTTCTGTTTCCATACTTCTTTAAAGCTGCTTTGAGGCAATGGGAAAATGTTAAAAGCACTATACAAATAAATTGAATTGAAATTGAATTGGGCTTAGTGGTTAGCACGTTTGGAGGTGTGAGGCAAACTTTTTTGATTGCCTGAGTGAATGAGAGTGTGTGTGCCCTGCGATGGGTTGGCACTCCGTCCAGGGTGTATCCTGCCTTGATGCCCGATGACGCCTGAGATAGGCACAGGCTCCCCGTGACCCGAGGTAGTTCGGATAAGCGGTCGAAAATGAGTGAGTGAGTGAAATTGAATTGAATATTAAATGGAAAAATAGTCACATCTAAATAATAGTTTTTCATTTTTAACTTAATTATTTTTAAGACTATTGAGATGGAAGGTAACAACATCAGTTAATGTATTGATCAGAGCTGATGCAGTGTTAACAAGAAGATAGTTATTAATACTCCACCTTTGGTACTGGATCTGAAAATACGCTACTACTATTCAGCTCAGTCACAAAATTGTCAAAGTCTGGGTGACAGCACAATGTGGGACTTTATTTATTACAGCATACTGTTTAATGATATAAAAAATACATGAAAAATAGATGAAATACATTAGCCTTTATGATCCTTAAAGGTGCAAGTCTGCACAGTCCGCATGAACGCATTCATAAAACTGTGGTGTGAGTCTGTTTTTAGAAAGGAGCAAGGTTTTTTTTTTGGGAAGAGCAAGTCTTTGGGTATCCAGAACATCCAGGTGAGATTGCAGTGGATATTGCTAGAGGTGAGTCACAGGTGCAGAAAGCTTTAGCTGAAGATGCAGGATGAACAGAGTAAAAGAAGAGGATCAGAATGAATCAGGCAAGTCTGAAGGATGAGATGAGCCACAGCAGTAGAAGTGTGTCAGACTCCAGCACTAGCACTGCACCGGGTAGCAGGAGTGCATGTACAGTTTTTCAGACAGGTTATTAAGTATGCTCATCACCTACAGTGGCTTAAATGGGTGTGCCTGGTCATAATATTATCCATGCTAGCATGAAAATTAGCTTTGTCAACTAGTTAAACGGTATCCAATATTCCTGCTAGTTGTTTATCGGCTAGCCTGCTGTTAAAGTTTATTGCTGTTCTTGCATGCTAGTCATTGTATCTTATTGTTAAGTAATTTATTTGATAATGTCTATTTCATTTTTTATGCTCATAATGTGTTCTTCAACGTGTACTGGTATCAATCCCCTTCTGTTAAAAAAAAAACGTCCATGTCCCTTCATTTACCTTCTGAATATCAGGAGAGATATGCAAATATTTTATTCAGGATGTAATAAAAATAACAGCTTAGTCATCCACAAAAACTCCCACGTTTTCAAATATGGAGAAAGTTGTCTTTTTGCTTTAGCGCTGACAAAAAAAAAATCAATAGGCTTATTTGGAACATAGACCTAAATCACAAGATGCCATCTGCCATGCGATTTTCTTTTTACCAGTTTGCACAGAAAAGAATTTCTCTCATTTCTTCAATAATATACTGTCTAGAGTTTTGCACAATAAAACAAACAATATAAAAAACGAATGCTTTAATGTATTATAACTACTTGGCAACTTGTCAGTTTACAAGATCTGTTTTTTCCAGTGTGGATAAAAAAGCAGGAATAATTCTGAATCTCATCAACCACTTTGTTCAGACTTAATATACTGTATATCCTGTAAACTCACATGTATATTAAATATATCACTTTCCAATCTGTAATGTTCCACATTAAATGACCTGTTCTCATTTCTTTTAATTCCTATGCGTGGCTGGGTTGTGGCTGGGTTTTCACTTCACTGTATGTAATACATAACATCTTGTGAAATCTGCTATGAACTGTTAGTTATGGATTTGTTAAACAAGCACAAGTACAAAAGCCTGTTAAAAAAAAAGCCGTGTTTCTCTAATTTTACGTATTTAATTTGCTTAGACATGTTTTATTTAGATTCATTTTAAACTATGATTTAAATGTCAGTGAACAAAAGTGTGTAACAGATGAAATATGAGAAATCAAACTCAAACCCCAGCTCTATCAAACCCACATACAATACACAGACACACACACACACACACACACACACACACACACACAAACAGCTTTTGAACGAGAGCATGTTGTCTTGCACATAAATAAAGGCGCAGGAGAAATATTAGTACAGAAAGTGTGGGTGAGTCCAAAATTAAACTAGGAACAGTTAATGCGTCAGTGTATTGTGATTGCTCAAGCTCTATTTCTGTCTCTTTATGCTGTGGATAACAAATGGTTCTTGTGGACTGAGTTGTCTATTGGTGCGGTTTATACAATCATCCAAAACACAGACAGAAGTTGAGTACACAGAACTTTGACAGATGTTTCACAATGAGCACAAATATGTTCAGGTGAAGCCTGCTAATTTTAGAATTGTATTGAATTTTGGATGATTGAAATAAGCGGTTGTCGGGATGTAACTTTAGGCTGAGACATGTCTCGATAATGTTTGCCTAGAGAGATGCACAAGAGCATCAAACGAGACTGGAGGTCAGATGTAAAAACATGGCTATTCTCACACACACACACACACACACACACACACACACACACACACACACACACACACACACACACACACACACACACACACACACACACAGACACACAGACACACACACACCACACACACACAGTGATGTAATCGTTCTCGCTCTGGGGCCTGTAACCATGCATTTTCTTCACAACTTACTAATTACTTTTGATGTCATCCTCTGAGTCATAAAACGTGTACTCTTGCTAATTGAATGTCAGTTTTATTAAAAACTCCCTGACCCAAGAAACATGATCATGCTTTCAAAAATATCTACATGTAACCCAGGGCATGGCCCATCTTAAAAAGACTAAAGTTAATAAGGCAATAAAACCTGGGTCAAAAATATGACCCTAGTTTTCTAAAACATGTAATTGCATAAGCATCAATAGCTATAATAACAATTCACTATCCCTGTCACATGAGACTGGGATACAAACGGATATAAATTTACATGACACCTAATAACAGCTTATGATATCTGCTATGTCACTTTTATGCCCCAGTGGGTGGTTTTGCTAAGTGTGCTCTAGTTGGCATGTGCTATTATGTGTTATTTGTCAGATCCTCTACTGACAACTGTCATAATGCTTAATAAGCTCACCTGCACATCCATTCTGACCTCACAAGATGTACCTGGCATGCTGAGCTCTGTCATGAAATATTTAAGCTAATTCTATGATGTCATAAGGTGTTTGTGTTAGGCATTTGTAATAACATTATCAGTATTTTGCTCAGTATTTGTGACTGTCGTCATGGTTACGTTATAACATTGCTGCACAGTCTATGCCACGAAATGTCATTTTCTACCACCCTGGGATCAGATTCTCTAATTGGACTGGTTAGAAGGTGTGGATTAATTTGATATTCTTTATAACAGCACAGCTCAGACAGTAATTCGGACTGTAACATGAATGACAGGTTTATATTAATGCGCTCCTTCTAATAAGTTATTGTTTCTATAGTAACAGCTCATGTTCAGGGACGTGTATGGTGGATGCGCCACATAATCTAAGCCTTATTAAAAAATGGATTATAAAAATGTTACACAAGTTTATTTTTTTTTTGTTAGAAGATGTTTATGGAACATTTTTGGAAGAAGGATGGCAGTGTTTTCAAATAGATATAATGCTCTGCAAAGTTTCTGTTTCTCTGTAAAATGACAACTCCAAGAATATTAAAGCTCAGGGATCAACTGTTCACTGTTGCTCTAACATGAGTGAGAATAGGAGCAACTATAACCCATGAAAAAGTGCAGCATATCTATTATTATCGAAATAAGAATTACAATTGCTGACTATTTCTAGTAGTATAAGAGAAATAATACAACACTGTTCTAAAAAAAAAAAAAAACACACTTTGGCGTTTTTCTGTTTTGTCCAGCTGGCGGATCACACCACCTTGTCTTGGATTATTCGCACATAACGGCACTGTCTGTTGTGTATTATTCATTACTTAAAGTAAATTGCATTAATTACACACTAATTATTATAAGCTATTACTTATGCTGTTATTGCATTAAACATAATGACAGCTAACATTACAAATGCCACTAAAGATAACGCTTATATTGTTTCATTAGATACGGTTTGCCTTCCATGCCAGGGTTTGTTCCGTCAGATGACGCACAGTGTTTAGGGACATTGTTTAAATAGTTTATCTTTTTGTGGAAATATAAGGTTTCTGCAGATCTTCAGTAGTATCTGTTATTTACAGCTGGCTCTTTTAGTTTCCCACAGGGCCTTTTACTGCTCTGGTACCAAATCACCATTTCCATCTTTTTACTTTTCTGCACTTATTGTTTTATATCATGTTGTAGTTTGACATTAACTGCAAAATATGCCACTTAGCAATAAGTGGGTTATAATGAGACAGGCATTTGGAGGCCTCTTTGTTATAATGTCCTAGCTTTTTTGTTTATGGACAAAAATGTTACCTAAACAGAGGGATTTGGTTTGGCTTTGGTTTTATCTATGATATATTCTGTAATTAAATGATATAGCCTTGTACAGCTTTACTGCTTATCAGCTTTTTGTAAACATTATCTGAAGTGACTGAAGCTTACAGAATAATATATATACTGCTGTGGACTGTTTATTCATATGTTGATCTCTCTCTCTCTCTCTCTCTCTCTCTCTCTCTCTCTCTCTCTCTCTCTCTCTCTCTCTCTGGATAACAGCATCATTGCTATACTTAAGCCTTTGAACTAGCAAAGACTAATATGAACTATCCAGGTGGCATACACTGTTAGTTTCACTCTACAGCTTCTGTGCATTGCCTCTAATCTACACAGTACAATAATTAGCCATTATTGTCATTACTATGAAGCACATAATCTATGACATAAAACTTTGTTTAAAGTTGTTTTCCGAGTTACTGACCATTTAATGATCTTTTACCAACTCTTTACAATCTGTATTCCGCTCATGGTGTACCATGTATACTAGCTGCATCTCCCTCTTTTCCATCTCCTGCATCCTCCCCCTCCTCTCCCCGATGCTTGGCTTGTCTCCTGAATGGCAGCTCGTTCTTTACACAGGGCCATTAAGCTTGGGAATTCTACTTTACCACTGAACCAGATCGCTGTGTCCTGTCACCTCTGTCTAGAAATGAGAACTCAGAGAGCAGCTAATGAAAACGAAAAAATAAGAAATTTTATTTGAAACAGAAGAAACGATTAAGTGGGAAGAAAAACGTTATATTATTACTATTTTTTACTTGTTTCTTCAATGTCTTAAAATTTTCTCGGGTTAAACTCCTTTAATAAAACTTGTTCTTTACTGATGGATGATTCATATAACAAAAATTTGGGAGATCAGACATAAAGGCAAAATGTATTGCTTTATTGATTATATTCTATATGGTTGTTGGTTGACAATGTGAAGATATGAAAATATAAAGAAACAAATGCTGTATTATGTGTTTTGTTGTCGTTCCTTTTAAAAATGATTAGCTGGATGTATTTGAATTGCTGGATCTAAGACTATATGTTATACACTGAAGTAAATATAACATGTATAATGTATATCTTGATACAATTTGGATTATTATCACATACTGTATGCCAAAAAAAGGGTTTCTGTTAGAATGGATAAAAATGACTAAATACAACAAAACCCCAAACACAGCTTGTGCCATTTCAGTGGATCTAAATAAATTTGTATAAGCTTGTGCTCCTGTGAGTGTAAAGTCAAGCAAGCGAAATGGAAGACTTACAAATGTAATAATTTATATGCAAATTTTCACACGGAATTCCAGTAATGAGATGACATTATGAAAAGGGACAAAAAGGACCCTGACGCATGAAATCAGGACTTTTTGCTGCCAGTATTTAATTAATGCAATCATGAGCCTGGGAGGTAGATCAGCTGGGTGATGAATGTGCTGCCGCTTCAGGGTGAAAACTGGTCTTGAACATTTATTTTATTCTTTGCTTCTTTTCCCCTCTTCTCCAGTTGCCAGTTGATCACAAGGTAAAGAATTCTTGAAGGTTAAGGACATCCAAGGCTTGATTTCAATAAATTCCCTGTATCCTTTTTTACTTGTATTAATAATGTAGGTAAAGTTCCATCATGTTGACCTTGGGTTTGGTGTATAGATTCCATCTGAATGTCCACATTCAGACGAGTGGATTCAGTCCCTGGAGCACATACACACAACAGGGACATGGACAAAAAGCAAACATTCAGGATAGGAAGTATATATTAATGGTAAGCTTCTCGAGAGAGAATGAGTGAGAGAGAGAGAGAGAGAGAGAGAGAGAGAGAGAGAGAGAGGGTGCTAGAGATTACACAAACAGGTGACAGAGTGCGGCAAACCACTATTTAGAAAGGCTAATGCTTCAGTTGTTCTTTATTTAAGGGAAAGAAGTTTGCTATTACCTCAGTGGAATGGAACTTTAATGGAAATCAGTATTTGCCTGGATTATCTTCTGCAATCTAAACATCCTCGATGCTTTGACAGTTTCACACATGCAGCTTCATGATAAATTGCAATAATATAGCCCTGTCTGAAGACATGCTCATCAGATTGATTTCACACATCTTCTATTGGAATTTCAGGCTAGTTTGATTGTTTTAATTCTCATAAATTTGCATTCAGGAGACAGTCTGCATCTTCAGTCATTTTCTAAAATAAATGTAGAGCTAGTTCCACTGTTGACTCATTATAACCTGCATGCAAATTATGATGGCAAGGAAGAGAAATGGGCAGCGGGGAAAAGAATGGCTGCCTGGAGCTGCTATCAGTGGCTCTAAAGCTCCTTGTGCTTTTATGACCCTGTGAAGCAGACCATTCTTTATCATTATCAGTGGTTGTTAAGAGGCAAGCTCATCTGTATGCCTCTCATTCAGTGCATGGCTCTCTTGCACAGCACACACATTGGCATTCAAGTCCAGGTGTGGCTCAACTACAAAAACACAAGCCAATGATAGAAGACCAGAGCACAGTGCATGAAAGCTTTTAAAGCTTTATACATGTGCTAAAATCTCTGTTTCTGTATTAATTAGTAACATAGCTAACAGGCATTGATTTTATTCTACTTAATGGTGTGAAGCTGAGTTCCTTTTGAAGCGCTAATACAGATTATAATAGGGATTGTGTTTAAGCAGGCAGTGTTATCTGGTCTGTAGCTCTTCTCAGACAATGTCTATTCAGAGACACTAAGTACTCTGGTTACTAAAGGGACACAACTGGACTGTAAAACCCTTTAATGTAGATATGTAGTACTGTTTTTGGCCATTTGCAATAAATGATTTATTCGCCAGCAGACAGGCGCCTGTAAAGCACAGTATTAACAGGGCTCTTAAGGAGCTGGCGAATGACAGCATGACCAGAGGCCAGGATTTCTGCAAAGCTGGCGACTCAGCAAAGTGATGCAGAAAAGAGGTCTCAGTTTTATCCTTGCCTGAACTAACCATGAAATGAATCAAACACACAACAAGACACACACACATATCTCTCTCAGTCTCTCTCTCTCTATATATATATATATAAAAAGTAATGCATTGTGCACTACCTCTCATATTAATGTTTATCCTAATTACACATACAGTATGCATTCAGCCATTACTTAAGCATACTGCTCTCGCGTTTCCTCTCTGTGCTTGTATATGTTAAGTCGAGCTGAATGTGCAGGGATTCAGGTTCCTGTGCTGTCTCTGATTGATGGAGTAAGAGGAGGAGCTGCCTGCATGGCCTGTTCCCATCTCACAGATTCATGAGTCAATCACACAACCGCAAATAACTCTGGCCAGCAGCAGCTCGGTGGGGAAAAAATGCCTCTTAGAAGTGACATCCTGCACAGGATGAAATAGTGTCGGGCCTGCCCTGCCGACAGAAATCCCATAGGTCCTGCCATAGGAATGCCTTTTTGAAGGTGAATTTACAGCTTGACCTCAGGAACACCAAAGGTTAAGAAGAATCTAACATGAAGGCATAAACCATATAACATACACAGGCACAAAGCACACAGCTATCCCCGAGTTGTCCTCCAGGCGCCCCTCACTAAGATGCTGTGGGTTTCTGGAAAAAAGCCCACATTTCTTCACTATCAAATGGTGGATGATTGTATTTTAAAATTCAATTTACTGAAACGGAATGAAGAGAAAATGTGTCGTCGGACCTGCGCTGACCCAGTAAGGAGGCGGTGGCTCTACAGCTGAATTGAGGTCAAGTTTCGGGGTGGGCCACAGGGTTGTGTGTCTCAAGCCCCAGGCTTTTCTGTCTTCACTGTCTCTTTTCCATCTGCAGAGAATCAGCACTCTCTATGGAGATGGCCATCGCCTCATTTCTCTATTTAGAATGAGCCACATGGCTAAGAACCTTTACAAACATCCTGAGTCGTGGATTATTTTCAGTTCTAAAACACACACTAGTGATTCACACTGGTCAGTCATAATGTATAACTTCTATTGCTGAAACACACCATGCTGGTTAAATTAACAGCTTTCATTGTAAAAAGCATCGTAAGTAAGGCAAGTAAGTATTACTGAAATAGCACTTAGATTGTTCCTGCCATTTGGACTGTACTGTATGTGTGTGGACTCATGAGATGATTCACTCTTATTTTTATATCCTCTGCATGAGCATGAGCAGGGGAGGATGACACATGTGGGCTGGAAATATTAGCAGGGACGTGAGTTAGAGAGACAGCAAGAACTTTGATCTCGCTCACACACAGGCAGGTGTGCCTCCCAACCAGACAGGTCTTGTCACCCTCTATATCTGCCCCTTTGTGTGTACACACACACACGCACACACAAAACCTCTGATGGATGGATAAGAGCTGTGAGAAAAGGTCTGCAGTGTTGCCTGGGTGGCAACTTATATTTCCAGACAGTAAAAGGCTGAGAGGAAAGCAGAAATAAGGAAGTGCTTTCTTTCAGCCACTCCCTTTCACCACTATGCTTTATACACAGCACAACACTTTACAAAATGTTGTGCTACTCGTTCCTGCGACGGCTTTACGGTGAGGAGTCATGACTCGTACTCGTATATTCTAGCTGCTCTCAGAGACATACTGGCTCTTGTTGACACAGTGCTGCACACAAACCCTGTATATCTTGACCCTGCCTGTGACTCTCCATTCTGCAGCATTCAAGAGACTGATAAATAAAATATTTGATTTAGCTTTGCAGCTTCTACTTAAAGGATTCGGTTGTGTGAATCAAATCCTGCTCCTGCAGCAGTTAAAAAAACACCACAAGCCCTGTAGGGACTTGTGCACAATAGGCCACCTTCCTTACCTATTATTTATAGCTCTGTTTCCTCACAATCCAAGACGTTCTCTCAGAGAAAGAAGGCAAAAAATGGCAAAAAAAAAAAAAATAAAATAAAAATAAATAAATAAAAAGAGCAGTCATGACATTTCTCTATCATTGAGTGTTGGTTCTCACGGGACATATTGAACTCTCTAATTGCTCTCTGTGATATATTTCCCATTAAGACAGAAGGAATATGTAATTAAATTTTTGCTATAATTTACAGGACAGATGTTGACACCATGATGAAATCACTGCAAATTCTGTTTTTTTGTTTTGGTGCTAAACCTTGCAATTGTAGCTTTAGCATTGCATAAGATCCAAAGGGAAATAAGCTGGAAGGTGAAATTCAATTTAACTAAAACAAAGATGCTAGTGGGTGTACATTGTCAGTTTAAAGGTTGAATCTGGGCTCTTTGCTGGGGGATTGCATAGACCTGATGCTCTAGATTAGATGTAATATGAATTATGTACCTGAACCAGATCCGTATTTCCCATGTTGCTGACTTACGGATGATTGGATCACTCATCACAGCGACTGGGTTTGTATTGAGTATTTCACCACAGCATGACTTCTCTCACGCAGAGTTCGTAAATCAATCAAAGACATTATTAGTGAAGGCATTCATTACTATACAGGGCTCATATTTACCTGGTTGGGGTCCTACGCAATATTTTCAAGCTCGATTATGAATGCCAATTAAATGCATCTTTTAATAGCATCTATTTATACTACACATTGTACACAGCCCGAATTAACCACTGTGTAAAATCTTCCTGTTTAAATACTATTGCTCTATTGTACAGTATATCAGTAAAGGGAAACATATCTAAGACATTATCACACGGCACTGCTGAATAATTGAAGCTGATTGGTTAGAAGGGCTGCAAGGCAAATCACAGCTTTATATTAATGCACTCTTTGTAATTGCTAATTCATATAGCTTTTTATAGTGGATGCTGATTAAAAACATGAAATGTTACAGCAAAACGTTCCACAATCTTAAATGTAACTATAACTGGATATGAATAGAGAAAAAGTTTGTTTGGAAAAAAAATCTATTTGTTGGTGAATTAATATTATTAACTGAGTACTTTGTCGGTTAAAAAATAGGGAAGTGCTGTCTGCTTCATATCAGGCTGCAACACAACACCCTATTGTGCTTTATTACATAATTAAATCACAGCTATTATGCTGTGATATAAGACATATAAGCAGACAATATATTTGGAATTTAGCAGCATTGTTAACCAATTTACACTTTATGTATTGTTTTTCGTACTCTTACCTTACATTGTAGGTGCATCTCCTAATTCTCCTTAAATGACTTCTGTTTCTGGAAGTATAAATCTTATTCTAAAAAGTAAATTGAAATTTACCAGACATACAGTATCTTGTCAGTACTATAGAGTTTGCCAGGTAAATAAAAAAAGGCATTCATGTGGTATTATCTTTTTATATTTCTTGTTTTGTGATGCTAAATTAATTTTACCACTTATTTATTAACCTGCAGATTTCTATAAGTAGAAACAGGTCAAATCAACAATATAAAATAATGATTTATAATATAAATAAACCATGCTTTTAATGTCATCCGTTTCCTAATGACTGCTTATTTGCTGACTTATTAGTAATGATATACTGTATGTGACCCCTTATAGTGAAGTATAACTGATTACTATCTTAGCAGTGTGTTTCACTTGTTGATTATGGAACTGATGGAATGTACAGAAATAACAGTTTAGACATAACAGCATTATGCGTCATGCTAAAATCCTCAACGCACCGTATTCTTTGGTTAATGTAATATTTTTATATTAATATAAAAGTCTTTATCTCAGTGATCTCTATTTAATGTTGCTGTAATTTTAGACTAACATTCAATATCCTCACACTGTCACAGTCGGAGGCAGCTAAGTGCCCAGATTGCTGAATAATAAAACCTGCCATTAAGCTACATGAATTATGAAAGCAAACATTTTCTTAATGCTGTAAATGTTTCAAGAATTGGTCAGGAAAATCAACTTACTTTAACCTGTTTAATAAAAGATTGTCCAAAAGAATCTCTGGTAGACCTGAGATGACCATATTTTTTCACATTTCAAGTATTTTTTTCAAATATGTTGCTACATGCATTGTAAATAATATATCTTGCACACTACTCCTGAGCATTCATAGCAGCGCTCAGCTTTTTAGCAAAAGATATTTTCAGTTATTTGACCTGTAGGTTATGGACATTTCACATCTGTTTTCTGACCTTTCACTGTTACTGGATATACGCTTCATACGTATATCCTCAGAGTCTCAAACAATTATATGTATATACACACATAAAAATTCCAAGAAGGGTTTTCCAAGGCTTATGACTGGCTTTTAGACTACAGACTGAAAGACCTTTACAATTTTTCAGCATTAATGAGCTGTTAATAATAGCTTGGGCCATTATATCCATATAACGAGTAATAATTTCATGGGTATGCCATCAAGGATAGGGCAATTTGTGCTTTCTCATTAATTTAGCAGCTGTATGTTCAGTCTGGGTTAAACCTTTCTAAAGCCTCGCATCGACACAAAGCTTGATTTCATGATTTTTTGTTGTCTTTTAACTACTATGGTCTAAAGTGAAAACTGTTGGTGTCAATGGTTGAGGGTCTCTTCTTCTTTCCCAGAGAATTGTTTTTAAATTTCTTGTTTTTGTAGTTCACCACGCTGAAGTCTTTTCTTATTACCCCTATATGACCCTCTCAATCTAAGTGTGTAAATGTAGACAGCTATTTTGTTAAGATCTGTTCTAGGAAGTGAAAGGCAGAACGAGACCTTTGCTTTCTTACTCTGATCTATGTGATAAGTGTTGTTCTTTACTTTCATTTCAACCCAAATATTACACACATTTGTTGTCTCTTTTATAGAAGAATATACAGCATGTTTTGGTATGGACAGTATACCAAGCCACAATTCAGTTCAAAGAGATACCCTTAAGCCTTGTACTTGTATGAGGTGAATTGGCACTTACCTTAAGATAGTTTGACCAAGATCTGAACAAGGTTGGCATTTTGACATAAGTGACTCATGCGAGAATAGTAGTGAAACAGCATATGAATCAAAGGTCTGATAAATTTATCTTGTCTAGTGCAAGGTTAGTCCTTCAAATTCAACTCCTACCAAGGATATTCCTACTTCGAATTCAATTTAAGACAAAATTTGGGTGGTGATAAGCCAAATATAAAAACAATTCATAAACTACAAAATGCCTCTGTCTTTATGTGACCCCTATATTTCATGCTGTGTTTCACATGATGTCAGACATTTTCAGAATAGATCACATAAAATAAAGCTTCATATCACATAAAGGAACACAGAAAATAAGCAGTAAGTGGTTGAGGAAATTATTTGGATTGGAAAAATTGGAAAAAACATGCAGTTACCTTATACTGTTTCTTTCTTTTTTAGGATTGCAAGCCATAAAAGGTGACATTAAATTTACAACACTTCGAACATTTCCAACAGGTCCAACCACCCTACCCATGGTGACCAAGTAAAATCGCCCTTTCCTCTTTCCACTCCTTCTTTAAGACAATACCTCAAATAAAATTCATTAAATATTCAATAAGAAGACACAGCATATTACTAGTAAAATACATACAACAATTAAATCCAGAAATGGGATGTCATTAAAGCCCATGTACTTGTAAAGGCAGACGTTCCAAAACTTTTGGTAATATAGTGTATACCTCACACTATTTCTAAACCATGTACACTGGGGATGTAACCAACCATGAACACAGGTAATATGTTTCAATACAAATAGAAATAGTAGGTTTATTAACGTTCCCTATGGTGGGAAATCTAAAGCAACTATCTCAATTCTCTAATCTGATCTCATTAAGATGACGCTGAGTTGGGAAAGTTTAGTACTGTCAATGACGAGAGTCTAGCATTGAGTGTAAGCCATGTTACATTAGCTCAGCTTCATTTTTGGCAAGCAAGCAGTAAAAAGTAGATACTGAATCAATAATCTAGTCTACACAATGGTAGAATTGGTTCTTTTGGCAGCAGTTTGTTCAATTGTCGTTTTGGCTCTGCTTTTTAGCATATATCCAAAATGATATCCAAGTTTTTGAGCCTGTGAGCAATGAGTCCTTGAGAATAATAAGTTAGAGGAATACAATATGTTAAAGAAATCCATTTCTGTTCATACCCTGCAAACCTTTACATCCATCCATCCATCCATCCATCCATCCATCTTCTACCTCTTATCTGGGGCCGGGTCGCGGGGGCAGCAGTCTAAGCAGGGACGCCCAGACTTCCCTCTCCCCAGACACTTCCTCCAGCTCTTCCGGGGGAATACCGAGGCGTTCCCAGGCCAGTCGAGAGACATAGTCCCTCTAGACATAGTCTTCCCCGGGGCCTCCTCCCGTTTGGACATGCCCGGAACACCTCCCCAGGGAAGCGTCCAGGAGGCATCTGGAACAGATGCCCAAGCCACCATAGCTGACTCCTCTCGATGTGGAGGAGCAGCGGCTCTACTCTGAGCTCCTACCGAGTGACCGAGCTCCTCACCCTATCTCTAAGGGAGTGCCCAGCCACCCTGCGGAGGATACTCATTTCAGCCGCCTGTATCTGGGATCTTGTCCTTTCGGTCATGACCCAAAGCTCATGACCATAGGTGAGGGTAGGAACGTAGATCGACTGGTAAATAGATAGCTTCGCCTTGCGGCTCAGCTCTTTCTTCACCACAACAAACCGGTATATCGACCGCATCACTGAAGAAGATACACCGATCTGTCTGTCGATCTCCCACTCCATCCTTCCCTCACTCGTGAACAAGACCCCAAGATACTTAAACTCCTCCACTTGAGGCAGGAGCTCTCCACCAACCTGAAGGGGGCAAGCCACCCTTTTCCGGCTGAGAACCATGGCCTCGGACTTGGAGGTGCTGCTTCTCATCCCCGCCGCTTCACACTCGGCTGCAAACCGTCCCAGTGCACGCTGAAGGTCCTGATTTGAGGAAGCCAACAGCACAACATCATCTGCAAAAAGCAGAGACGAAATCCCGTGGTCCCCAAACTGGACTCCCACCGCCCCCCGACTGCACCTAGAAATCCTGTCCATATAAATAATGAACAGGACCGGTGACAAAGGGCAGCCCTGCCGGAGTCCAACATGCACCGGGAAAAAGTCTGACTTACTGCCGGCAATGCGAACCAAACTCCTGCTCCGGTCATATAGGGACCGGACAGCCCTTAGCAGAGGGCCCCGGACCCCATACTCCCAGAGCACCCCCCACAGGTCACCACGAGGGACACATTCGAATGCCTTCTCCAGATCCACAAAGCACATGTGGACTGGTTGGGCAAACTCCCATGAACCCTCCAGCAACCTGGCGAGGGTATAGAGATGGTCCAGTGTTCCACGACCGGGACGGAACCTGCATTGTTCCTCCTGAATCCGAGGTTCGACTATCGGCCAAATTCTCCTCTCCTTTACAAACCTTTACAAGCAAAAGAAATACCATAAAGTACAATATTTTTCTTGCTAACTTGCTAACTGGTGGTCCAGCAACAGGATGCTGTGCTCTCAGAGTTGTGGCATGGGTTTGATTCATGGGCAGGGAACTAACCCAGCCACTGAGGGATTAACTCTCAATGCTGGTCCTAAGCCAAGATAAAATAGGAGTTGCACCAGAAAGGGAATCCGGTGTAAAACCTGTGCCATTCAAATATGTGGACCAAATGACTCACTGTGACAACCCTGACTAGGGAGCAGCCGAAACAACTACAACATCAACAACAACAACAACAACAATGTGGGTGTTATTGCTGCTAATTTGAGTATATTAATATAAAAAAGTATTTTTGTAAATTAACAACAATACATTTATTTAAATATTTAGTACAGCTTTGTACTAAAGTTCCTCCAGTTCTGTTTTTTCTTACACCTTGATTTAATATAATATTATATGTACAAGTGCAGGTCAGTGTAATTAACTCTATAATGTATAACATATAACTATATAATTTCTATTTCTAATTATCAAAAATTTTATTCTGTCAGCTCATTTTAAAATCTCCACAGTAATAATTAGCCAGATATCTAATATGTTTGCTACATTAGCTAGTATGATACAAATGTAAGGTAATTAGCTAGCTAGCCTAAGGAATGCTATAGCTCGATCACACTATAGTTGAAAGAGGTATTTTAGTATTTCTTCACATGGCGACTTGAACTCTTGAATTTGGGTGGCCAGTAGTTTTCATGACCAGGGTGGCAGAGATGCTTTTGTGCTAGAAGATAACTGTTCTGCCCCACATTTACCAACTGCATGCAACTAAAAAAATATATTTTAAATGCCTTTCTTTAAAAAGGGCAGCACATTTTTTAGCCTCCTGCAAATTGACAGCTACATCAATAAAATGTAATAACAGTATAGGCCTTCTTTTTAAAAAGTGACAGGCTATTAACAAGGTGTATGTATTTTTGTGGTGAAGACAAAATGCTTTTGCTTACTGTACAACATTTTGTTACTTTTGATGTTTTTTTTGTGGAAAAACCTTACGTTTTCGTAATGGTCTTATTTGTACTTTCACTTTCTGCGTTTTTTCCAAAAAGATTTTTAATGTAAACAAATTGGAGGGAAGCCTAATGAAAACTTCATTATACTGTAAAAAATCAACACTAAATGTCAAAAAAATAAGTTGTGTATTATGATAATAAATGGCAACTTTATGTTAGGTAGTAAAATGTTAAGGTTTTGGTGCTGAAGTGTTAAATTACACAAGGTACATGATTAGTATCTTTAACTCCCGCTTCACTGATTCCTATTGTTGCTTCTTTTGCAGGTTTGATCTTTGGAGAAACTTGTTCAATGAATGTGACAGTATATCTGAAAAAAAAAAAACACACACACACACAACAAAACAGAAATGTAGCACTGCAGGCCAAAATTTCCCAGCATTCTGAACATTTTCTAGTTTCAGTTAATTAGTGCTTCTTCGGCATCAACAGTTTTCTTCATGTACAGCACGGAGGAGAGGATAAGCGAGAAAAAGGAAAGGTGACACTATAATCTAGTGTTATTCTTTGTATTTTAAAAAGTAAATATATGGTTATTTGTTTAGAGAAAAAGATAATAAGACTAAAATTAGTTCTGAAAATGCAAGAAAAAGGACAGTTGATTGTCCATAGTTACCCCAAGGTTGCGAGCCGTGACCAAAGGGGATATCAGATTGTTATATAGGGATAATGAAAGATACTTACTTAGGGATGAATCACTTTGGATGACCAGCAGTTCAGTGTTAAAAATAAATAAATTACTGAATATGATTGTAAAACATGGCCACATTCTTACTACCTTGAGGGGAGGAGCATTTGCTTATCCAGTGGAAAAGTGATGTTTTACTGGACAATTAATTATGCATTATGTTTGCATTATCACCTGGGTAATATTTCACATTACAATTAGGGATGGACATATATGAGCATATGAAAGGAAGCTGCTTCCATATGATATGATGATATGATGAAACATCAGTCCACACAGATTCAATTTACAGAAGTGTTTAACACTGAGCTGCTTGTCTGGAGAACACAAACAGAGATAATGTATTGTTTTGAAAAGAAAGCATTCATTGGATTGTGTTGGATTGTGTTCTTCTCTTGTACAAAGCTATTAATTTGAACATTTATTGTTTGCTTTCACCTTCTTTGTCTGGAGAAGCTTTTATCTCCGATTTAGTGGTTATACTAATCTTGGCATGAGGCAATCAAAAATCCCTTTTCTGGCTACGGACCAAAGCTTCTGCTCTTATTTTGGTAAAATCTGAACTGCTTATCTTTGTAGTGTGAACTGTTTGAAACTGGCTGGATGCAAATTGCTACTTAAGAAGTAGCAGAAAAAGTTTATACTTCTGTCCAATTATATATCATTCTTTCATATCAGACTGTTATACTACTTTACTAATTCAACAAGGATGTAAGATAAGCATTTCCTATACCAGCAAATTCGTATAAGAAAAACACATTGTGCAAGTCTGTATGAGACTCCAAAGAGATGCCATTAAGTGTAATCCAACCCATATAATATACTTCACTTCCTGGTTAGCGCTAACCCTCATAGTGCTGTATTTGTCGTTTGTGATTTTTAACCAAGATTTCACATTTATGCTAAGCACAGGCATTGTACAAATTCCACATCAGCACCAAATGCAAACATGATATTATTTTGTAATATGCTGTAAAAGCAGTTTGTTGTTTGTGGTGAGCACACATAATTTGTTGTTGTATTTATGACTTGCTGCAGCTATTCTTGCCTCTACCTCAGAAAGGATAAACTCTATTACGGAGGCTGTCAACACCATCACCCAAACTGTCAGCTCTATTATCCATACAACTGGCAACAAGAGCGGTACCTAAGAGCCCTCTCAGTGCCTGGGACACACAGCAAGGCTTTATGTTGCCTTTATTTTCTATTTCGTGCAGTTACACATTGATAAACTGTATAATTGACAATTAAATCTGATTCTTATTACTGATCTGATAGGAGTGAATCTGCCTATTTATTTATTTATTTATTTATCTCAAAATGATTGTAAAGAATGAGTATTTGAGTTACTGTTGACCTCAGCTTACGCCAGTATTGCCATTCTCCTCTGACCTCAACAGCAACTGTAGCTCACAAGATGTTTTTAGTTTTATGCACCATGCCGTGTAAACACTAGAGGATTTTTTGCATGAAAATCCCTGATGTTGTACCAGTTTCAACTGGATGCCCTGTAATCCTTAAAAGCAATTAGTTCATCTACTGTATATTTTTAAAAATATCATTTATATTTTTGTGTCCTTTTAGGACACATGACCTATTCATTATCTGTTCAACATAACAAATGTAGTTGCATCTCTAATATATGTACGGTATGTTTACTTTTCCACAAACTGAACAGCTGTCATATGAACCGTTCATTTATTCTTAATATTTTCCCCAGGAATTTAGAAAATTCCCAGGTTGTTAATTAAAATCCATGAAAGAGAAAACAGCGCAACAGGATACGCCTGTCAGTATACCCTCAACACCCCTCAGCACTCAGGGATTTCTCTCTCGATCTATGTCTCTGTCATACATGCGCATACACACTATATTCAATCTCTGTCTATCTGTTAAGAGGACGGAATTTCAGGATGCAACGCTTGAGCTGAGCGTAATTCCCTGATATGACACCAATGTTGTCTATTTAATATAATCTGTTGTATGACTTTTTAAAGAATCTTATGCTATCTTTCTTAAGCTAGTTTTTGGTTTGTGTGTGAAGTTATGTAAACTATCGCATGAACATGTGAATAAAGAGACAATTCACAGCTCAACACACTTGTATTTATTTTTACACTTACGAATGGGGAACAGGGAGATCGCTGCAAGTTGTCTTGTATATTAAGATGTTGATATTGGCTCTGTATACAACTCCCTGCAGCAGGTTATTAACAATTACAATTAGCCTATAATTAATGAAGCATGTTTTGCCTTATTGCAATCATAGGTCTCCTATTTACAGTTAAACACAAGCAGGATCTTTCTCTCTTTAACATACGCATTCACCCAGCATGGGGACAGGGTGAAATTTCAAAACCAGTATACTGTTCCTTGTTTCCTTCTTGGTATCATTATGTGTGAAATGTGAAGATGGGAATATTTAATTCCCCCCGCCCCCTCCTCCCTTCCAACTGCTAAAATGCTGCTAGAAAATGATCTCATTTCCCAAAGTGTCTGCAAGGACATATGCTACTAAATGTTTAATTTTTTTCAGCACATGTTCCTTAATTATTAAAATAAAAATTCACTAGTAAACGTGCATATATTTTGTTGCATGATATTTGCCGAACGAAAAGGTGCGATTTCTATCAGCTACTGTATCAATGTAGATGTTCAAATCTCTACACTTTGATTCGATCCAATTTACCCAGCACGTCTTTCTCTAACGCTTTACATACTGCATCATTTTTACTTTTTAATTATGTTTCCCTAGGAAACCACACACTACACACACACACACACACACACACACACACAGTTAAATTCAATCTGTCCGAGCCCCAGTCTTCTTTAATGGTCTATAATATATGTGTACATAAAGATATCAAGATCTAATGAAATATTAGAATATTAGATATTATCTTAGAAGAATTGTTCTTTCAAGAGCAATAACAATTTCCTCACTCACACACTGGTTGGTGTTGTATTGCTACACTATTTGTTCCCAGATGTACAAGCAATGTAAAAACTATACCCATGAGTGCAACAGTGATTCATTTCCAAATATACACCATCACAATGGAATTGTTTTTCCTTCTAAAATTACAAAAGCTATAAAAGTTGTACCCTTGAGATTGCCACCCCAAATGGTAGAACCTTTAATCACTTGGCTCTTCATGTTCCTTGCTGTGAGATGTTTTTAATTTGCTATAGCTTTATGATAATTAGTAAAAGAAAGTACAATTACAATCTTGCTGTTCTTGTAACTCTTAACAGTTAAACTTAAGTCTTTTTTGCAGAGGTCAGAAAACTGAATTTTCTTCTGTTTTGGGGTTTCCGTATTCAACACTGATTTTCTTTGACATGTCACACTACATAGTGATGGTTAATGGATTATCTGAAAGTAGACATCCAGCACATCCAGTAGTTTTTAATAAGTACTTCTGTTTTTACTTACTTTAATATGGGGAAAATTTTAATAGAACAGTTCCCAAAAAAACGCAAAATGGGTAGTTCTTAAACACAAATTTTTCTAATTTCAAAGTAAATGTGACATTTACATCTATGGAATTTGACAGACATCATTATCCAGAGTGACTAACATTTATCTCATTTATACAGCTGAGCAATTGAGAGTTAAGGGCCTTGCTCAGGGGCCCAGCAGCGGCAGCTTGGTAGCTCTAGGAAGCTAACTCACAGTCTTTTGATCAGTAGTTAAACATCTGATCCTACAGTATGAGCTACTACTTCATTATTCAAACCCATTTCTGCTCTCTGAGAAGCCCCATAAGCATGCTTATTCAGAAGTATCTAAAATTTGAAGGTGTTATCTTCAGCCACTAAAATTCTGTGTAAGCTTTTCCCAAATGAGGTAAACAGATCTCACAGTGAAAGCCAAAGGTGTCTTGACTCATTTTATACTCTTACTTTATGATTTATGACACTGACATAATTTATTTGTTTATACTGATTGACAATGTTGATTTCAGTGGTAAAAGGGTTAAGAAAAAAACTTTTAAAACTTTAAGGAAAAATGCATGTAACCATTTAGAAATATTTCAAGCTACTTTAATGAAAAAAGCTGCATTTTTCTATCTATCTATCTATCTATCTATCTATCTATCTATCTATCTATCTATCTATCTATCTATCTATCTATCTATCTATCTATCTATCTGTCTGTCTGTCTGTCTGTCTGTCTGTCAGTCTCTCGCTCTCTCTCTCTCTCTCTCTCTCTCTCTCTCTCTCTCTCTCTCTCTCTCTCTATATATATATATATATATATATATATATATATATATATATATATATATATACGTATATATATATATATATACTGCTCAAAAATATATTTTTTTTTCTTGCAAAGAATTATTATGTGGTATAATAATTGTGTTTAATAAAAGCAGAAAACATGCAAAAGACAATGGTATTAAGAGCACAATATTTATTCAATATATTTTTTTAAGATGAATAATTTATTTGCACATTAAAAGTGACCTTTTCAGTCCATATATTTAAAAAAATCAAATAAAATAAAGAAAAACAATAAGATTTTCTTCTTATTGGAAGAATTTTACTTCTTCCCATAATCTAGGAAATTGGTTGTTGATGATGCAATTTCCTGTTGTACATGTGACTTGTGGAATATTATAAATATTTCATAGAAGTGAATTTGTTTAGGTAAAAGGGTTGAGTGTTGTAGCGAGGGACAAAAATGTACATTTTTAATAATCTATAATGGATGTGCCATGGAAATGGATGTTTCAAGCATGAGCTGTTGAATGAATAAAGACATTAATGCAAAAATAAACTTGAATACAGTTTTTATTAAGTTTTTTAATTAGTATCTATATTATATTCAAGGTAAAGTGTAGTGGAAAACTGATGTAGGTCTGCATTCTATTTTTAAGTTATTTACCTGAAGGTTGGTTTGAAGGACACTCTAGCAAAGTTTAAAAGGTTTTTTAGCTGCAATGCCAGCGGGACACAAATAGTGCCCAAAGCATTTAAAACTCAGAAAGTAGTACACATTTTATAGCAAGAGGATCTGTGTTGGATAGCTACAGGAGGCTACTGGAATAAACATGTAGCCTATGGTTACAATTTTACCACAGATTTTGTGTTGTTTCCACTAGGAAGCAAGAACTAATGTTAATATGTGCTGGATCAAGTGGAGTAGGCTTCATGTTTATGTTTAGGAAACAGCATGTGACATATAAAATCGCTGTGACATCATGACTGTGTAAGTAAATAGCTTTTTGGCACATTATTCAGCCTAAGCTTCTCATGACACATGGTGAGATATACAGTATATCATATATCACATGCTGTTGTACAAATGGAATAGACAACAGGTGGAAATTATAGGCAATTATCAAGACACCCCCAATAAAGGAGTAGTTCTGCAGGTGGTGACCACAGACCACTTCTCAGTTCCTATGCTTTCTGGCTGAAGTTTTGGTCACTTTTGAATGCTGGCGGTGCTTTCACTCTAGTGGTAGCTTGAGACGGAGTCTACAACCCACACAAGTGGCTCAGGTAGTGCAGCTCATCCAGGATGGCACATCAATGGGAGCTGTGGCAAGAAGGTTTGCTGTGTCTGTCAGCGTAGTGTCCAGAGCAGGCCAGTACATCAGGAGACGCGGAGAAGGCCGTAGGAGGACAACAACCCAGCAGTAGGACCGCTACCTCCGCCTTTGTGCAAGGAGGAACAGGAGGCGCACCGCCAGAGCCCTGCAAAAGTACCTCCAGCAGGCCACAAATGTGCATATGTCTGCTCAAACGGTCAGAAACAGATTCCATGAGGGTGGTATGAGGGCCCGACATCCACAGGTGGGGGGTGTGCTTACAGCCCAACACCGGGCAGGACGTTTGGCATTTGCCAGAGAACACCAAGATTGGCAAATTTGCCACTGGTGCCCTGTGCTTTTCACTGGGTTCCTCCTAATGCAAGACAATGCTAGACCTCATGTGGCTGGAGTGTGTCAGCAGTTCCTGCAAGACGAAGGCATTGATGCTATGGACTGGCCCACCCGCTCCCAAGACCTGACCTACTGACCTACCCACCCGCTCACAAGACCTACTGAGCCTCATTTTGACTTTTTCCACGTCAATTTTGAGTGTGACTCCAAATCCAGACCTCCATGGGTTAATACATTTGATTTTCATTATAATTTTTGTGTGATTTTGTTGTCAGCACATTCAACTATGTAAAGAACAAAGTATTTAATTAGACTATTTCATTATTTCAGATCTAGGATGTGTTGCTTAAGTGTTCCCTTTATTTTTTTGAGCAGTGTGTGTAGATATATATATATATATATATACGTTTGAGCAGACACATGCACATTTGTGGCCTACTGGAGGTAATTTTGCAAAGAGAGAGAGAGAGAGAGAAAGAGAGAGAGAGATACTATAGATAGATAGATAGCTAGATAGCTAGCTAGCTAGCTAGCTAGATAGATAGATAGATAGATAGATAGATAGATAGATAGATAGATAGATAGATAGATAGATAGATAGATAGATAGATAGATAGATAGATAGATAGATAGATAGATAGATAGATAGATAGATAGATAGATAGATAGATAGAAAGATGGATAATTAGAAAGATTTATAGCTATTGGATTAACCCTTGGGACTTACATGGTATTCGCAGGGGTATTATCTTAAAAATATTTAGTA